>NW_017282790.1:0-209 GCF_001594075.2 Trachymyrmex cornetzi
GGGAAAGGGGGGGGAGGGGGAGTGCAATGGGTCAAAGTTGGTGGAGGTGTGAGCGAAGGGTGAGAGACAAGAGAGGTGCATGTGACTGGACAGAGAACATCTAGACGCTTAATTCTTCGACGGCTATTACCTAGATGGTTAATAGCCACCTTCTTCGTAGACGCGGTAAATACCTAGACCTAAATGACCATCGGACACTTTCAGCAGGC
>NW_017282791.1:0-209 GCF_001594075.2 Trachymyrmex cornetzi
GATTGTGCACAATAACTATCTAGGAGACACAAATTGTTTTAATTGTTGTCATATTTGTTGAGCGATACCAAACGAAGGTACGAATGGGCGGTTAACCGGTGAAAGGTTAATCGCCTTAAAAAAACAGGTTCCCTTTAAGAAAGAAATATTTTAGCAGCCAAACGATGCAAACATACGTCGTTGCATCGGAATTGAAGATAATCCGTATA
>NW_017282792.1:0-209 GCF_001594075.2 Trachymyrmex cornetzi
GACTCGCACCCACCAAAACCTCCCCGGGTGTCCCTACCGTGGCGTTGTTCCGGGGGAGTCGGGGCTCGCGTGCAGCATTCTACCCGACCCCCCCCGCGCCAAAACATAGCTCGCGCTATGTAATACCTAATTACACCCTCCCTTGCCCAGAGGGGGCAAAGGAGGGGGCTCCAATCTCTAACGGGCGAGAGGGGTACACCACCTCCCCC
>NW_017282793.1:0-209 GCF_001594075.2 Trachymyrmex cornetzi
TAGTTTTCGAGAAATCTTAATGCATTATTTAAAATGAGACACCCTGTATATATATTGTGTGTGCGTGTGTGTGTGTGTGTGTGTGTGTATGTATATATACATATATAAAATTATATATAAAATTATATAAAATTAAGTATAAAATTGCTTGAAATCTCTACTTTCCAAATCTGTATAATGAAATAACGATTCGACTGATTTTCACGGAA
>NW_017282794.1:0-209 GCF_001594075.2 Trachymyrmex cornetzi
TATCGCTTACAATATTTGTATATTGACATAAATCAAAATATGCGTGTTCAACACATTGTTCGAATTCAAGCTTAAAAAGTATAGTTGATGGTTTCATATACACACACTTGTCACATAAAAATAATTTCACATTGTTCACATCACGTATTTTAACAAGTTCAATGACAAGATCCTGAATCATCAACGGTGACGGAGTAGATGACCGCACC
>NW_017282795.1:0-209 GCF_001594075.2 Trachymyrmex cornetzi
CCCACGCCGCGTCCGAGGGGCATCCGCACACTCGCGCGCCCCGGACGTGACATCCACCGAAATAATTAATTACATACTTTCTTTTCCTTTTGAAAAAAAAATATATATATATGTAATAAACAAATCACCTGATTGTCGAGGCTAATGAAACCGAGTTTCCTTGCGCTAATAACCTCCCTCCAATCATTAAACAAAAACAAGAGAAGAAA
>NW_017282796.1:0-209 GCF_001594075.2 Trachymyrmex cornetzi
TGTCTGATCCTTGCGATCTCGGGTTTTCCGTTATTTAAATAATTAATTTGTATTGGTTAGCACATAAAGTGTCTTACCTTTCGGTCGCCACTCTGTTTCCCCATCTAACAGAGAAGGATATTGAATCCAGGTTGTACCATGGAATTGGGTTCTGCACGCGTTCCGTCCCTTCTTGGTGACTTCCTTCTACGCCTTGCTTCGATTTGCCC
>NW_017282797.1:0-209 GCF_001594075.2 Trachymyrmex cornetzi
AAGACACAATTTAATTAATAGGAAATTATAATATATACGCTGGAAAAAATTCTAGTTGAAAATGGAGATCAATAAGATTCTGATCATACCAATCAGAATTTTAGTCATCATAATTAGATACGATTATCTCAATCAGAATTTAATAAATTTAACCAGAAAATTCTGATTCGTTCATTTTTAATCAGAAATTTTTCTCAGTGTAAAATTTA
>NW_017282798.1:0-209 GCF_001594075.2 Trachymyrmex cornetzi
CATTTAGGTCTAGGTATTTACCGCGTCGACGAAGAAGGTGTCTATTAAGCATCGAGGTAATAGTCGTCGAGGAATTAAGCGTCTAGATGTTTGCCGTCGAGGAAGTGGATGTTGAGGTGTCCGCCGTCGAGGAAGTTGGAGTCTAAGTGATTGCCGTCGAGGAAATGAGTGTCTAGGTGTTCCCCGTCGAGGAAATGGGTCTCTAAGTG
>NW_017282799.1:0-209 GCF_001594075.2 Trachymyrmex cornetzi
CCCTCCCTGGCCCTCTCGTTCGCCTCTTTCTCCCTCATCACTCCTTCCGCAAAGGTACGGAAGGCGCGACCTCCCTCCTCGGTTAGGAGCGCCCCGACGATGCTCTCCATAGAGAGGTCGTCACCGATTCCCGCGCGCAGAGTGGTCCTCTCGACCGACCACGCCGGGCAATACACGAGCGTGTGCTCGGAACTGTCCCGGCTGGCATC
>NW_017282800.1:0-209 GCF_001594075.2 Trachymyrmex cornetzi
AGCTAACACAACCAAAAATTGGCTGTTATAGCTAATTAAAAATGCTATGCCATATTTTACCATCTAATTTGCTGCAGTGATCAATCTTTTCTTTCAGTGTATTCTTGTAGTTAAATTAACGAGATATCCCGGGAAAAAAAATATTATATATATAATTACATAAAATTATATAAAAATATGTATAATTTTATATAATTGTATATAAACTT
>NW_017282801.1:0-209 GCF_001594075.2 Trachymyrmex cornetzi
AAGTTAGCCGACTCTTATTTCAAGACAACTTCAGGCCACGGCCGGGCCAAGGTTGGGTCAACGGCAGTATGTCGGCAACCGGTGGTGACGCTAATCACGGCGCGACCTCGGCCCAACGTACGTTAGCCGACTCTTACATATTGACAAAGCTCGGGCCAAAGTTGGCAGCATGTCGGCAATCGGCGGTCACGCCAACCACGGCGCGACCT
>NW_017282802.1:0-209 GCF_001594075.2 Trachymyrmex cornetzi
GACTATTATTTTTTATTTAGCAAATATTTATTTTCCGTAAATAAATGTCGTATTAGTACTATTTAAATAATTAAAACTTAATACATTCTTCTCTGAATGTATAACTCACATAATTTTTCATATAAATTTTTAATGTAACTTAACCTAACCTATAAGTGTAATGGTTGCGATTATGAGAAATGGCCTAAAAATATGAGATACGATACTTT
>NW_017282803.1:0-209 GCF_001594075.2 Trachymyrmex cornetzi
ATACAGAACATATATGTGACATTCCACGTCAAATGGCCCCTCCCTCTGTCCAAAAATTGAAGCGACTTTAAATATTGATTTTGGGCTTAAAATGTTCGTATAAGCGAGAGCTTTCGAAATTTGAGTTGCCTTTTTGAAAAACTCCGTAACCCCACGACCCCATAAGCAAAATAACCCAAAAACCTAATGAAGTGATCTTACAATATGAT
>NW_017282804.1:0-209 GCF_001594075.2 Trachymyrmex cornetzi
AAGTGGATGTCTAGGTCGAAGAAATGGGTGTCTAGGTAATCACCATCGAGGAAGTGAGTATCTAGGTGTTCGCCATTAGGGAAATGGGTATCTAGGTGTTCGTCATCGAGGAAATGAGTGTTTAGGTGTTCGTCGTCGAGGAAATGGGTGTCTAGGTGTTTGTCGTCGAGGAAGTTTGTATCTAGGTGTTTGCCGTCGAGGAAATGAGT
>NW_017282805.1:0-209 GCF_001594075.2 Trachymyrmex cornetzi
CACAAAGAAGCAACACTTCGCTATTTAGTCTGAAATATCATAGTGCATTTTATATATTCAGACGATTTATTCTGAGATCATTGATATAAAATATTCGTTTCTGAGTTGTAGGATTGAGACATTTAAATTAATCTAGTGATATAATATGCAAATAGACTAAAAGAAAATTTACTTTACCTTCAACTTTAAGAAGATATTAATAAATCTCG
>NW_017282806.1:0-209 GCF_001594075.2 Trachymyrmex cornetzi
GATAGAGCGGACTAAACTGAGTCGAAAAGTCCTCTACCATTTTGCAATTTTCACAATGGTTAATGAGATACTAATTACTAAAAACCGCTAAATATTGGTTTTTAATAATTTTTTACTCAAATACTATCAACTTCACAGAAAAACAACAAGAGATAAAAATTATTTAATTTTCTTCTTATAAGGTTCTAAGAATTTTTTCAAAAATTTTT
>NW_017282807.1:0-209 GCF_001594075.2 Trachymyrmex cornetzi
TTCTTTCAGATGTATGCCACAGTTTTGTCCATTAGGATAACTCTTACGCAGGTATATAACAGACCTTCCATTCTTTCAGTAATGCATGAGAAATTTTGTTTGATTATGGTTTGATATGAATAAAATTCACGCGCGCGTATACAATTTTAAAAGCATTTTACTTAAATCAAAATCTCGGATTTTGTCATAACAATTAGAAAGAATTTCTG
>NW_017282808.1:0-209 GCF_001594075.2 Trachymyrmex cornetzi
CCTAAATGGGAAGAGGACCCAACCTTAGTAATACCCAATTTGGGTTTAGAAAGGACAACCATTGATACGATAGCCAGGACATATATATGGAAGATGCCTTTAAGGAAGGAAAAGTGGTGATAGGGGTATCTTTGGATATCAAAAACGCTTTTAATTCCTTACCCTGGGGAGTGATAGACACAACTCTCAATAGACATAGAATTCCGTTG
>NW_017282809.1:0-209 GCF_001594075.2 Trachymyrmex cornetzi
CCTAGATGAAGTAGCAGAGCAAGCAGACAAAATTCACGAGGTCTCCTGCAGAGCAGGAACTGTCGCCAGTATACAACTGACGACAACCATGGAACAGCAAATTGAGGAACTGACTAGCAAGTGGCCAGTTTAAAAGGTCGACTCTTACGAGCACCCGCGAAAGAAAAAAGGCGTGATCGCTCTCAAAGTCGTTATAGAAAAAAGCAAGG
>NW_017282810.1:0-209 GCF_001594075.2 Trachymyrmex cornetzi
TTTCACTAATTGCAAGTGTAGCAGATACATCTTCAAAGCAGTATTGTTAGCAGTGTCGCATCTAAGCGAGAAATAATCGTCAATTAGACATCGTCGATTCGTCATCAATTTGATAAGTCATTTCTTATTAGGATATAATATTTCGACGGCGAATCCAGTACTGTATACATTGTATGTGTTATATGGCGTAAAAAGTTCTAAGCACCAGA
>NW_017282811.1:0-209 GCF_001594075.2 Trachymyrmex cornetzi
GCTCGCGTGCACGGGATACCCGCTGTTTTATTTCTCGCTTTTTTTTCTCTCGAATCTAACACGCCGCTTTTTTGTATCGCACCGTCGCGGTCGCGCCGACACATGTGCGACGCCGCCGACTCTTTGCCGATCTGGGTAATGAGTCGAGCAAAAATTGCCACTACAAAACGCGCGCTGGCGTGACTCGTGAATTGTGGCCAGCGTAAATT
>NW_017282812.1:0-209 GCF_001594075.2 Trachymyrmex cornetzi
CTAAATTCAGATTTTTATCCGTATGGTGATTTAAATCTGGATTTTGACAAAAAGAGGTACGCTGTCCTGTTTCACATGTACGCGCGTAAAGCATATTATGGAATCGATAACTTCGAGACCCTGCTCAACGCACTATCGTTTATCGGGAAAGGACCTTTTGCAGTCATTGATTGCTCGCGACAAAACGAATCCGTCAAGAGCGCCACTGT
>NW_017282813.1:0-209 GCF_001594075.2 Trachymyrmex cornetzi
AACGTAGTTCTCACATATGCGATTTTAATATGGCATGTAGGTATATAGTAGATAAAACGATGCGTTCGATATCATATAAAACTTTGGCATTACACATTAAATTTTCATTTATAATTTCATATTAACATTGTGCGTACATTACATTAAAAAAAAAATAAATAACTAAAGATACATGCATATACAGAATATTGAATGCATTGAAAATATCG
>NW_017282814.1:0-209 GCF_001594075.2 Trachymyrmex cornetzi
TTAATTCTTGTCTTTAAACATCTACTAGTCTGCCCCACATATGATGCTTCACAGTCTCGACAAAAATGTCTACCTTTCTCCACGCCATTAATGTTGGTCTGATTCTCGAAACTTCTTCCGCCGATTTCGATGATACGTACGCCACCACGCGTGCGCGTGCCAATCTTAAGGCCGCAGCATAGACTCATATTGCATAACACATAATGCAT
>NW_017282815.1:0-209 GCF_001594075.2 Trachymyrmex cornetzi
TTTCTAATTCTAATTTGCTAAGCAAACATCAAAGAAGAAAGATTAATTAAGAGTAATTAAAAGAATAGCAAATTAAACTAATTTATTAAAATTCAGATTCACAATGAATAGTAGTTTTTAAATGATACATATAAAGTGCGTTTAAACTTTTGACTTTAGGGGAGACCGGGGCCGATTGTCACAGTTTTTGATTATTGATTTTTAGAAAA
>NW_017282816.1:0-209 GCF_001594075.2 Trachymyrmex cornetzi
GACGCTCTGCAATCAATCAGAAAGCAGGATTCCGATGATACGAAGCAAAATTCATTGGAATCCTGTTTTCTGATTGGTTGCAGAACGTCGTACGACGCACATGGGATGCAGTGTGAATCCAGCATTATGCCGAAGTTGTACATTGGTACATGAAACTGGCCAATCACAGTCATTCCATTCTTCAGAGTAATAGCTATGATTGGTCAGTT
>NW_017282817.1:0-209 GCF_001594075.2 Trachymyrmex cornetzi
TCGTGTACAGCGTATCCAAAATTCTTGCCTCAGCTTCTCTTATTGTGTCAGTAAATACGACCGTATTATCTCCGTATTATCAGAGATCTGGCTGGCTTAAAACATTTTTTTCTTCACCTATGCTGTCTCCTTTTTTATCTCCTTCTCTCCAATACTCCCTTATATTTGCGACGCATCCTTCAATTGAACTCTGAGCTTCATTTTACTTT
>NW_017282818.1:0-209 GCF_001594075.2 Trachymyrmex cornetzi
AAGATTCGACACGAGCGATTATCCGGTGGACAACGCGTACGGTATGCCTCTCGCGAATAAAAAGGTACCAGGTCTGATGAAGGATGAGAACAACGGTGCGATAATGATTGAATTCGTTGGACTCAGAGCGAAAATGTACGCGGTGAGGGTGGACGGCAAGAAGGACACAAAAAAGGTGAAAGGTGTAAAGAGTAACGTCGTAGCGCGAA
>NW_017282819.1:0-209 GCF_001594075.2 Trachymyrmex cornetzi
TACTAAAAAAGTTCATTACCTGCCTTGGTATCATCAGCACTTCTAATTAAAGAGTCGCTCCCACAGATTCGCGAGAAACGTAGACATAAATTTTTGGAACAGCGATAACGCTAAAGCGATCTCGCATTTACAAACGATATGTATAAGTTCTCGTATATAAAAGAATTCGATGCGATATATATCTCGTAATGGCACGAAAGCATCTTCCG
>NW_017282820.1:0-209 GCF_001594075.2 Trachymyrmex cornetzi
TGTATAGATATACTTCTATATATATAAATAATAAATGTAAGTATATACATACATATACAAACAATAATTAATAACAATAATTAAAAAACATACATTATAATATAGAGACATGTGAGTGAATATTAGAATTATGTTTCATGTACATTTTATTATGTACACACATTACAAAACATAAAATGTATTTCTAATTCATATTCACTATATCTGTT
>NW_017282821.1:0-209 GCF_001594075.2 Trachymyrmex cornetzi
TAAATAGTCATTGATCCGCTTAATTATACGAAATGGTCCGGAATATGGAGGTTGAAGGCCTTTACAAACAGAATCATCTCTAACCCAAACGTGAGTACAATCAAAGAGATTTTTATGATAAAAGGGGATTTCGTTACAATGATGTAAAGTAGGTCTTGACTTAATATTTCTCATGGCAATTCTGTGTTTTTCTAGAAATATTTCAGGAT
>NW_017282822.1:0-209 GCF_001594075.2 Trachymyrmex cornetzi
TCCAAAAATTGCCCCTCAAAATTGAGCTTCATTAAAATTGTAGAGAGAAATCGGATAATGGCATTACGCCTCAAGATTTCAAGATTTTGTATACTTTGGGTAAATATTCGTTAAACATGTGAATTTCCTACTACATATTTAAAGTAAACGATAAAATTATTATTTTTCGTGAAATTGTTTAAAATGTTTGAAATTATTTAAATTACCCC
>NW_017282823.1:0-209 GCF_001594075.2 Trachymyrmex cornetzi
TTTAGATATTATAATTTATATACAAATTTTTATAGTATCTTTAATATTAATAATTTTAATATATAAGCATATATTAATAATATTATTAATAATGGAGATATTAGTGGTAAATATATCAATAATTATTTATATTGTTATAATAGAGGTTGGGATAGAATTTTATTTGATTTATTATTTGATTTTTAGTGTTTGTGAGAGAGTTTTGGGAT
>NW_017282824.1:0-209 GCF_001594075.2 Trachymyrmex cornetzi
CGGTCCTCACTCCCGAGGTTCCAAAAACGGTCGTTACAACTCCGCAGCCGCGACCTAGGCCTCCGCAGTCTCCGCCTCATATTGCGCCCGTGCGCAAGCCTACGAGACCCATAATTATAACAAACAAACCTCGAATAAGTTCCAACACACCGTGTACTATCAATATAAAAATCATATAATCTAAATTATTTCTATTTTCATTTATCTGC
>NW_017282825.1:0-209 GCF_001594075.2 Trachymyrmex cornetzi
GATTAAAATTTTATTTCGTTCAGAATTGTACCATGTTCAAAACTGTACCACTTTACTCTATTTTAAAAAATTTCAAGGCTCGTTTGAAAATATTACTTTACCGTACCGTCATGACGTTATTTAAATATGTTACAATATTGATTATTGCTGGAAAAATTTTGAAAACATATCGTAAATACAAAAACAGGTAAAGTGATATTAATTTTCAA
>NW_017282826.1:0-209 GCF_001594075.2 Trachymyrmex cornetzi
GTCCGCCCATCCCACTTTTCGCTTCCCCATGCCTACTATTTCCCTTCCTCCTGCCTGATACACTGCTTAATGTTTTTGCAAGAGCCAATTCTTATTGTTATCCTTCATGTAAGCTATGGTTAGTGCGCTTTGATTGTCAGATATATGTTCTACCGTTTACTTTATATTACAAGATGTTGGTTTGAGAGATATACATATACCATAATAAT
>NW_017282827.1:0-209 GCF_001594075.2 Trachymyrmex cornetzi
GGCGGTTTAACGGGAATCAGCCAGCGAATAATGAAACTGCTTAGTATTCTTAGCGCCCGGGGGCGGAGATGAAATAATTAAAACGAAACGGAAGATCGAAAGTTATGGAGCCGGCAAAGAGTGCTTTCTCTTTAAGCGAACTTCCACGTCATCCTGTGCGGAGCATGACCCGGAGACCTCCTCTCTCTTCAAAGTTTTTCCAATTATGG
>NW_017282828.1:0-209 GCF_001594075.2 Trachymyrmex cornetzi
CTCAGAATCCGGTTGGATATCCGGAAAATGTCGAATATCCGACTTGAAGAAGTTACCTTCTCGAATATTCGATCGGATACCGGATATCCGATATTCAGTATTCAGTAATTTTACGATTCGGTGCATCCCTAATTTTAATTGAACAAGTTGTCGAGCTATCTGAACGTAAACGAAATGTGATCGAAATCCTGGTTAAGTGTAATAAGCGT
>NW_017282829.1:0-209 GCF_001594075.2 Trachymyrmex cornetzi
AAGTCAAAAAGGATAATTCGATACATGTTTTCTTCATTTAAAATATTATTTTCAAATATATGATATATAACGAACATGTCAATAATAATCTAATTGTTATAAAATATTGTTACTAACAACAATATAATAATTCAATTTACTGTTGTAAAAGCAATTATAAAAATAAATAATTCTGTTTAGCTTTCGTGTTACAATAAATATTATTTCTC
>NW_017282830.1:0-209 GCF_001594075.2 Trachymyrmex cornetzi
CCCGACGGACGTCCGTCCGGCCCCTCAAGGGTGGCCGGGAATTCTGGCCTCCTCCGATGCTCTACAAGGGGTGCATGGTAAAAGTATGGTTCCTTTCGTAGGCGACCGCGGTTACAAGCAATGACATGAAATAATACAATTTGCACATCCGGGCTCCCGGATGTGCGTCCTTCTCTCTTCGCTTCTTCGGCCTTCCCTCCGATCCTGTC
>NW_017282831.1:0-209 GCF_001594075.2 Trachymyrmex cornetzi
CCTCCCCTAACTCCTTAAACCTATCCTTCATCTTCATACACTCTTTTATGTAATGAACGCGATCCATATTCGAGTGCCAATTAATTCCCACTTGCTCCTCTCTTATGTCACAAAATCTTGTTATTAACAGAAACCACTATCAGCATAAAAAAAATATATATGTATATACGAAGTCGAATAATTTCGAAAAATAATATTGATGTAGAATC
>NW_017282832.1:0-209 GCF_001594075.2 Trachymyrmex cornetzi
TATGATATGTGGAATCGATAAAATAATTTTCAGACGAAGCTGTATGTCTCGATTTGCCACAAACAGCACATAATTTTTCATCAATTGTTTCACATTTAGTAGCAAGACTCAAACATACTTCTGATTTCTTTTTAAGCAAGGCTAACATTTTATACATATCACGAATATAACTGTCTCGAATTTGCATACAACGACGTACAATTCTTTCA
>NW_017282833.1:0-209 GCF_001594075.2 Trachymyrmex cornetzi
ATTATCAAAATTTAATTTGGAAAGACTTTCTTTCTCCTCTATTGTCAAATCTAATGGCAATGCGATCCATTCTTTCTTTAAAGAATCTTCATCAAAACCACTGATAGTTTTAATTACAAATGAAACATTGTTGAGAAAGATGTTTCTCTATCACTTTCGAACAAACTTATTGAAGGTTTAAAAACATTTAATTTTGATAAAAATATGTT
>NW_017282834.1:0-209 GCF_001594075.2 Trachymyrmex cornetzi
CACATAAAATTTTTCACTTTTCACAATTCACGCTAGGGAAAAAGTTTCATGATCGGTACCCTGAACGTACTCATAGATGTTTCGTTTTTTGACTCAACAGTTAAGTGAGTGCCCACTGTTATTGGTATATTCTTTGAACGCAGCTGATGATTGTGTAGAAAGAGCGGAAGAAAGAAAAACGGAATATATGTAAGTAAATATGATTCTAA
>NW_017282835.1:0-209 GCF_001594075.2 Trachymyrmex cornetzi
TCAATATTATCAAAGTACAGTCTTCTATTTTTAGGAACAGAATAATGAGGTGAATCGATCGGTGTAAAGAAAATACATAACTACTTATTTAAAAAATTATCCATTTTGCACATGTATTTTTTTTTCGAACTACGTGTTTCCTTTATCAATTGATCATCAAGTGAATTGTATATTACATGTGACAAAAGCGCATCAAATTGAATATTCTG
>NW_017282836.1:0-209 GCF_001594075.2 Trachymyrmex cornetzi
TAGCATTGGAGAATGCTTTTATAAAGCTATTTGCTTTGATTTTCATTTTATGTATGTATTTAACGTTTCTTGTGTCTTATTGGTATAAACTTAAAAGAAAGCAAGAAAATGAGAAAAGAAAAAAATTATATTGAGGAAAATAACGGAATCTTTTTTTAGATCTTACGAAAGTAGACTTTCCCAATATTTAAAACTTATTGTACGTAAAT
>NW_017282837.1:0-209 GCF_001594075.2 Trachymyrmex cornetzi
TCCTTCTTTCTGCGGAAATATTCTTAAGCGCTATAAATGAAAAGATGGAGAATGTCTCTCTGTTTTTTCTATATGAAGGAGGAGGATTGCAGTGTTTCACTTTTCATTTTAGGTAAGATTATATATGTATATCTTTTTTTTAATGACGTAAATAACTGCATTCCTTTCAAAGATTCCTTTTTCCTTTCAATGAATGTCATATTAATTTT
>NW_017282838.1:0-209 GCF_001594075.2 Trachymyrmex cornetzi
CGGAAGAGATGGTAATCTGACGGTGCCAAGTCTGGAGAGTACACTGGATACGGGAGAACTTCCAATTCAAGCTCTAGAAGTGCCTGCTTCACGCTTTTCACGACATGCGGTCGAGCGTTATCATGCAACAAAATGACTTCGCGTCGATTATTGGCTACGGATGATCTTTTTTGCATCAATTCGTCACTCAATCGGTATAATTGCTGTTT
>NW_017282839.1:0-209 GCF_001594075.2 Trachymyrmex cornetzi
CCCAACTGGCATATTCCCCCAACTTACCTTACAAGTAGCATAAATTTACAAATAATAATTATACAATGGTACTTACATAATTTTATACATGTTCTTATATTTGATGTAAATTTAATATAAATTTGATATTTCATAATGAGAATAACATTAGGTATTTCATATATAAATTTCAATGTAACTTTGTTTAAAATTTTTATTTAACTTTAGAA
>NW_017282840.1:0-209 GCF_001594075.2 Trachymyrmex cornetzi
TGTAATTGGTCAATTTCTTACGGCTTAGGTCTTGAAACACCTATTGTAGATCCGGGGTTATGGTTACTGTTACGGAAGGTGTGTGCGGCACCCCTAAAGGCCCGTCTACAATACACGGAGTAAGAAGTAAGAGTAAGGGTGAAATCAAGGCCCGTCTACAATACACGGAGTAAGAAGTAAGAGTAAGAAATTGACCAATCACATTCGAT
>NW_017282841.1:0-209 GCF_001594075.2 Trachymyrmex cornetzi
AAAACACCATTTAGTTGAAAGAATTTCAATCGCAAGGTGAACCGGTACATTGGTAAAGAGAGACGTGACGTCCAGCGATAAAAAAACAGAAGAATCACAAACTGTTATAGATTTAGTGACATACTACGTATTAGAAACTATTTAAGATATAAGTATTTCATTAAGAAACAATGAATAAATTTACAATAGAAAATTTTATGTTAATCGAT
>NW_017282842.1:0-209 GCF_001594075.2 Trachymyrmex cornetzi
GCATGTATCGCTGACCCCAATGATACTAGTTCGAGATATCGATGCAAACAATTTTATTTATCATTGTAATTTTGCTCCTGCAAAATCAGTAATGTTCACTTCTACCAATGTAGATTAACTTTAATTTAACTTACTTTCTATTCTTTTTTTTTTTTAGTTCGGAGTATCAGAAAAATATAAAGAGTAAATATAAAGATATAATTAAACCG
>NW_017282843.1:0-209 GCF_001594075.2 Trachymyrmex cornetzi
GTGCGTGCGTACGTGTATGTATGTGTGCGTGTGTGTATAGATTAAAATATATTTTACTCCACACAATAGAAGAATATTCTAAATAATTAGAATATCTTATTATATTAGATGGAAATCCTTTAATTTTTATTATATATACTTGGCGCTTATTTTAGTAGAAAACATTCTGTAGTTTAGTCGGATATATTCAAATCTATAGCGCAGTATGC
>NW_017282844.1:0-209 GCF_001594075.2 Trachymyrmex cornetzi
CTTTCTACATGCACACGCATCTTTTTCTTTCCTTCTTTCTCTCTCTTTTTAGCTTTCTGCCTTGTCTCCCCCCTCCCTCCTCTCTCTCTCTCTCTCACTCGCTCGCTCACTCACTCGCTCACTCACTCACTCACTCACTCACTCACTCTCTTTCTCCTCTCGCTCCCTCCTTTATATTGCCTTTCTCTCACTCCCTCCTGCTACCGAGG
>NW_017282845.1:0-209 GCF_001594075.2 Trachymyrmex cornetzi
AAAAGGTTGGATTAGATAACATAATTGCCCTATCCACTAAACTAAAAATAGTTCCTACTTTATAACAATTGGAATGATTAGAGTAAAAAAACAGATATCTACCTGAAAATGTTTTTTTTTATGGAACCAATCTATAGATATTCTACTTTCAATATTAATTATTAATATGTCAAGAAAGTTTAAAGAATGGCTTTTTTCTTGTTCAACTG
>NW_017282846.1:0-209 GCF_001594075.2 Trachymyrmex cornetzi
CCGCGCTTCCTCTTCTTCTTCCGGCGCTTCGCGCCGCCGGAAACAGCCCCGGTGGGCTGCGCGACGGAAACGCCGGAAGCCCCCCTCTCTGTGGCGGTGGGCTCCCCAAGGCCCCCACCCCCCTTTTGACGCGCCTCCAGCCAACCCATCCGGCGGTCAAGGCCGGAGAGTCCCGCACTAATCTCGGCCAGAAGACCGAGAACGTGCGG
>NW_017282847.1:0-209 GCF_001594075.2 Trachymyrmex cornetzi
TAGAAAGAAAATTTAGATATCTCCCTGAATGAGTAGGTTTCTTATATAAGTCAAACATTATCTGATTATCTATTATTTTTATTGTTATATCTAAAAAATTAACGCTACCATCATCATTTTCTTCTAATATGAACTTAATTCGATTATGTTGAGAGTTAAAAATTTCTAAAGTTTGATTAATGTTTTCTTTGGGCAATGCTAATAAAATA
>NW_017282848.1:0-209 GCF_001594075.2 Trachymyrmex cornetzi
GCGAAAACATGTCGCAACATGTTTCGCGATGACGTCATCATTTTAATACGTGCAAAAGTGCACTCCTTACAATAAAAGACACATCTGGTGATGATATCAGTGTAATCTAATACAGTAAAATGCAACATTTGCAAATATAGAACTGTTTTGTCAGCGTAATATAAGAAATTTTTTGAAGGACATATTCGGGGATGACATCATCAATGTAA
>NW_017282849.1:0-209 GCF_001594075.2 Trachymyrmex cornetzi
CGTCTGATTTTGATCATTTGATTATAACAAATTACCATTGTTACTCAAAATAACGCGTTGTATATACTAACAAATACGTTTCTTTTAATTAATAATACATCGCTTAGATTTACTTTTTTAAGCCGAAGGACTAATATGAAATTATAAAATGCTCAAAAATTTACTTGCCTGTTTTTGAATTAGACTTTTTTCTTTTTCTATTGTAATAC
>NW_017282850.1:0-209 GCF_001594075.2 Trachymyrmex cornetzi
CTTAATATTAATATAAAAACGAGTTAAACCGTGAAATTCTAAATACATTTTATTGTATTATTAAGTAAAATACATATTTTATAATTCAAAATATTTGTATTTCATTTTTACATTATTATTATTTTTACATTATTTGTATTTCATTTTTTCATTATAATTTTTTCTTTAAATTCTTTCTATATAATTTTCTATATAATTTTATAACTTTT
>NW_017282851.1:0-209 GCF_001594075.2 Trachymyrmex cornetzi
CACTTCAATAGAAATTAAATATACATTACAATAAACTTACAGTCAATTTTCATGATACATTTTGGACGTACGTGTTATATTATTGTATTATTAATTAACGTTTATCATTGTAAACGTCGTGTTTTTAATTTAGCAAAATTCATATAAAAGCATGTAAACTTCAACATTTATATTTAGTTTAAATTCGTTCTACTTCTTAATCTTTTTGC
>NW_017282852.1:0-209 GCF_001594075.2 Trachymyrmex cornetzi
TAGATAACATAGGCAGTAAAAATGTCTAAATAATCACTGTTGATTAAAATTAAAATATATATAACTAATATTCAGTAATTTTGATGAATTAATTTTAACGAATTAATTGGAATGGCGGACAAAGAGGGCATTGTTAGAAATTATTTGGTGATTTAATATATATAAGTTTATTGTGAATTCAGAATAGATATCGAAAAGATGGTCCCTAA
>NW_017282853.1:0-209 GCF_001594075.2 Trachymyrmex cornetzi
TCTTCTGGATACGTCATTCTTCTGTCTTGTTTGTAAATCACGGTTGCACGAATTAATATATTAACGTCATGTAAAAATAAATTGAACGTATATTGAAGACGTGCATCGATTAAAAATTCCGAATTATATTATAATACATCATATATCGTTAATTATTTACTATCAGAGTTATTTGCTACCAATTCTGATTTATTTAAAATTAAGCATTA
>NW_017282854.1:0-209 GCF_001594075.2 Trachymyrmex cornetzi
TTATATATAAATAAAACTTTACTTACAGAACAGATAAAATTGTAAGTATAGCGAGCTCTTTTGAATTTTAATTCATCCTCCAAATCTTTCACTGTTTTTTCTTCATTACGTTCCTTTTGAAAATATTTGCTAATGCACGTGTCCACTGCATATTCAAGATCGGAAATTTTTTGTTCAGTTCTTATTTCTAATTCTATGCTAAGCTGGAA
>NW_017282855.1:0-209 GCF_001594075.2 Trachymyrmex cornetzi
CTTCATAGGTTCGATCCTCTGTAATGAACAGTTTGATCTCTACGAGGCGTCATTTTTCAAAACTAATACTAAAATTTTTTATTTTCAACGAGTACGGTGCATTCCTACGTCATTATTTGCACTTTCTGTGTATATTTTTAAGTAAAAAGTTATAAAGATAATATTGGTCTGATTGTGTCTCACAAATCGGGGTGCTTGGTTATTGTCAG
>NW_017282856.1:0-209 GCF_001594075.2 Trachymyrmex cornetzi
CGCTAAAACTGCTGTACATGTAGTCGATTCTCATGAAATAACTTTGTTGCATGTCATATCAATTAATGACCAGACATAGAATTTATGGGAACAAGTAGTATTTAATTCTTTGACATTAATAATGTAGTCCCTCAATAACGAGCAGGTCGTTTTGCATGTTCCCTCCGGAGTGTATTTACTTATCGATGAGAATGAAATAGTGCGATAAA
>NW_017282857.1:0-209 GCF_001594075.2 Trachymyrmex cornetzi
GGGTCGACCCTGCATTGCATTGCAGCAGGGTTCGGCCCAGCAATTATCTAGAACATTATTTATCATATTTAACATCTTTTTTAATTGCCTGGTCTCAGGAAATAGATCTAAAACGGTGAAGAGCGCGAAAAAGTGATATTGTGAATTTTTGGATTTTTCGAATTTTCGGTTGGACTACTGAGCCTCCTGCGCCGTCGGCGGCCAATTCT
>NW_017282858.1:0-209 GCF_001594075.2 Trachymyrmex cornetzi
ACATTTGGTTGATATCGTTATTCCTTAATGACCGCGTTAAATTCTTTATAATTGGTTCTTGTCTTTAATTCCTTATTGGATCTAAATGTATATATAAACCAATCATATTAAAGAATTTTACAAAAGTCACAAAGCTGTTTTTTCTGCTGAACATAGCCAATGTCTAGTAATTTCGATTTAAAAAAATTCTTTATATGTATATTCTTTAC
>NW_017282859.1:0-209 GCF_001594075.2 Trachymyrmex cornetzi
TAAAAAACAGTTATTAAAAAAAAATATGTTAAACAATATCCATATAAAACGATATTTTACAACGATTGCTTTTTTTATGTGTGTGTGTTGGAGATAAATATACCCTAAATAACTATTCTCGTTATTAAATGGTCTATTTCCTCGGGCATAAAATTTATGTATCAACATGCAGCAATTTAAATTATTATTCAATATCGATAGTGTTTTAG
>NW_017282860.1:0-209 GCF_001594075.2 Trachymyrmex cornetzi
CGTCGCGCCGTGATTGGCGTGACAACCGAGTGCCGACATACTGCCAACGTTGGCCCAATCTTGATCCGACGGTGGCCTCAAGTCGTCTTTAGATAAGAGTCGGCTAACGGAGCCTGGGCCGACGTCGCGCCGTCATTGGCGTGACCACCGAGTGCCGACATACTGCCAACGTTGGCCCAACCTTGGTCCGACGCTGGCCTCAAGTTGTC
>NW_017282861.1:0-209 GCF_001594075.2 Trachymyrmex cornetzi
TATTAGACTTCGCGGACGCGTCAAAAACTATTCGCACCTTCGTTGTGTTACTCGAATCCTTTATTATCGCGTGATGAGGCATATAGTACCCGTGATCGTCAGGATTCTTCACCTCGGACAAATAATCTAATTTTAAATATTCTTCAATTATTCGAGTATATTCTGCCTTCAACGTTGGGTGTACACGAAGCTTTCGTTCCAGCGCGGTT
>NW_017282862.1:0-209 GCF_001594075.2 Trachymyrmex cornetzi
AATAACAAAAATTTGATCTTTCATGAATTATTTGTATGTCTACAACTAAGAAGACTAATTATCCTATTTATCAGATTAATTATCCTATTTATATTTTGCATTTACTATTTACATCCAATCGAATCGCCATCAAATCAACTAATCTCACACATATCCACCGGTTGTATTTTTAATAATTCTCTTAACGAATGCTCGTAATATATGTTGTT
>NW_017282863.1:0-209 GCF_001594075.2 Trachymyrmex cornetzi
AAGACAACGAATAGAAATTTAGCTGCGGGATATAAAGTACAAATAAAAGTTACATTAAGTCGAAATAAAGTATATATATGTGTGTGTACATATTTATACACAATTTTTAAAGAACATCTTTAATAAACAGAGGTAGGGGAAAGGAAAAATAGAGGTGTATTGTAGAAAAGATAGAAATAATAACAACATATGCACGTCGAGATTGGTAC
>NW_017282864.1:0-209 GCF_001594075.2 Trachymyrmex cornetzi
GTATGTGTATTCTCGAAATAGCTAAGTTGCGTCTATACGAATTTCACTATGAGTACATGATATCATTGTATCGCGATACATGTAAGATTTTGTACACAGTCACTGACAGCTTGATTTATCTTCTAGAGTGTGAGAATGTATACGATAACATCAAGCGTGATATCGCGAGATTCGACACAAGTGATTATCCTGAGATAAACGCGTATGAT
>NW_017282865.1:0-209 GCF_001594075.2 Trachymyrmex cornetzi
TTCATTGTAGTAATATGTAAGAAACTGTGTGAAAAACATAAAAAACTGAGGTTAAAAAGGTGTTATATATGTATGACACTATGCCGCAAAGGGTTAAAGACATCCAAATTCTAAAATCTTGTTTTACAATGACTACAGGCATGTTTTAATAATGAATTTTCTACTAATTAGTTTTCAATCCAAGAGCAATAAATTCATGGTGGAACCAA
>NW_017282866.1:0-209 GCF_001594075.2 Trachymyrmex cornetzi
ATTCGAAAATTCACAAAAGCGTAACTTACTAACAATAATTTTAATTTGATTCATCGCTCTTGTCATATTATATTCATTTCTAAAAGTGAATTTCATTTAATTGAATCTAGAACAATTTTCTTATGTCATTTTTATATTAAATCTTGTCACTACAGAATCGTTTTTTGCTACTTAATGATGCGTTGGTAATTATTTATATAATATTGTCT
>NW_017282867.1:0-209 GCF_001594075.2 Trachymyrmex cornetzi
ATACTAAATGTTCCAAAAAGAATATAAACTTTCTCAGTATTTTTCGTAGATGTCATTATTCATTGTAACCGTACTCGCAAGCAACGGCACAACTTCGTCGCGCGTTCTTCGTACTTCTCGTACGCAAAAGTATCTCCTTTCCCTCTGTAACTGAATTTTGCGACAGCCAGGCGGTTTTTCGGCCAAGATTGTAATTTTTATTACTAAGT
>NW_017282868.1:0-209 GCF_001594075.2 Trachymyrmex cornetzi
CCAAAGATTTCGCGAACCTCCATGCTAGACAAAAGGGTTAGCTAATTTACTATATAATCGTAAGTATGTAAAAAATTTCTCGTTACAAAACTGATAAAGCGATAACGTAAGCACGTATACGATAAACAAATGCGTGCAAATCAAGTGTGCTTGCACGTTTTTCCTAATATATGTATCTATATTATTTTGTCAAGGTTTGCACGGTAACT
>NW_017282869.1:0-209 GCF_001594075.2 Trachymyrmex cornetzi
ATGCCTCGACAAGTGAGACACCGAGTATATACAACCATATTGTACCGCGCAACTTGCGCCGGATATTTCGTTCATTCACTGTTAAAATCATAATATTAAATTATACTCAATTCGAGCTATTTTCAGTCATTTTTATAGATCCCCATTCTCCTACTCAATATATCGTTGACTCAACTCAAGACAATATATTAAATTTTATAACTCAAATT
>NW_017282870.1:0-209 GCF_001594075.2 Trachymyrmex cornetzi
TACCTCTAGTCCCTAACTGACTAGAAAGTCCCCTTAAGCCAAGGGCCCGGCTATGTATGGATATGACTTTGGTCGCGATGACCTCAGTCGAGAGAGCGATGAGATTAAGTTTGTCAAGGTCCAAGGCGGACGGTGACTAGATGTGTAATCGAGTTCTAGTGTCAGAGGGCGAAGTCCGATGACCGGTATTAAGCCAACTGTCTCTTTAT
>NW_017282871.1:0-209 GCF_001594075.2 Trachymyrmex cornetzi
CATAAATAAAGTAATTATTTTGTTAAGACATATTCTAACATGAAAACAGTTAATTTTTACTATAATATGCAAACAAAATTTGCTAGGTATACATTTTTTAATTATCTTTACAATACTAACTTTCATTCAATAAGATTTAATTTTGTAATAAAAAATTTTACCATAAAATTTACTATAAAAAAGTGTAAAAATTATGTTGTATTATTATT
>NW_017282872.1:0-209 GCF_001594075.2 Trachymyrmex cornetzi
GTGAGGATTATATTATATTCGCTCGGCTTTATAATCTGGAATAACTTTTACATTTTAATTCAATCGATAGTTAACTAATTATCATTTCTTTAGAATAAATAATATACATTGTTAATAATATTATAGATACAGTTATATTTATTTGAATTTATATAACAATTGTTCTTCAATTTTTTGCCTTTGAAAACTGTAATGTATGTAAATGACAG
>NW_017282873.1:0-209 GCF_001594075.2 Trachymyrmex cornetzi
CGGTTGTTGTGGGGTAGCGAGGGGCCGCTTGCCGCCTCGGCTCCTCTCCCTCTGCGGGGGCTGGGCCCTGATGGGGACCACCCCCATCTCGGTGAGGAGGCGGGGGAGGAGTCTCGAGAGGATCCTCTCCATCCTCCCCTCCTCCGCACCACCACCGCCCCCGGAGATCTTCCCCTTCCCCCTTGTCCTAGGGGGGGGGGGGGGGGCCC
>NW_017282874.1:0-209 GCF_001594075.2 Trachymyrmex cornetzi
CTAAAAATATAAAAGTGGTAATGTGTGACAATAGATTTGTTCTTTTTCTAAGAATGTTCTGAACTGGTGAACACTGGTGCAATAAATTGGAGTAAAACAAATATAATTTGCAATATTAAAATATAAAAATCGACCGAGTAAACACACATAAGTAGAAAACGCTATATTCACTCAAAGCTTCTTCATGCCTAAAAAGAAGATACATAAAT
>NW_017282875.1:0-209 GCF_001594075.2 Trachymyrmex cornetzi
GCATATATTTTCACCGATCTAATTAACAACGCAATTATTTTTCTGTACAACAGTTTCCATTTGTTAACTACTGTAAAAGAAAATACGAGTGATAACTTAGCTTAATTCCAAACTTCATTCGACGCGATGAAATTATGATAAATGTCATGCACTTATTCCGGTCAACTACCGTATTTATAATCGAGAGTGTAATCTGAGAAAGGTCACCG
>NW_017282876.1:0-209 GCF_001594075.2 Trachymyrmex cornetzi
AAATTTAAAAATAAATGACAATTTTTTCTTCATTGTCAACAGATCTTTTCTTAGCAATTATACAAATAACTGAAATATCAGGCAACATTAATTTTCCAAGATAAATTATTAGATAGAAGCTTTTCAAATTCGATCTTATACCTACATTTTCAAAGGTGGCATTTTGACACTAGACGTTTTTATTGTTTAAGGCGCACTTCCAAAGTGCG
>NW_017282877.1:0-209 GCF_001594075.2 Trachymyrmex cornetzi
AATATTAACATTAAAATAATCAAATCATAATTATCAGTCTTTTCTTCAATTCTTTGCCCTTAAGGCCCTTTCTCTACCCTTCCCTGTTCCTGCTTTCGCACAGATACCAGAGAGCGTGGATAGAGCGAAGCGAGTGATGACACATAACAGCTGCCCCAAGGAAAGAGATCTAAATATCTTCATAAATTCCTTGTACACCTTCGTGTATC
>NW_017282878.1:0-209 GCF_001594075.2 Trachymyrmex cornetzi
ATCGACCGCCACCTAAAACCTGTCGGAGGTTACTCAGGGTAATGATGAAAACATGTCAAGGTCAAGGTCATCGACGTAGTGTTCGTTAATGAATATAATTA
Source organism: Trachymyrmex cornetzi (assembly GCF_001594075.2). NCBI lineage: Eukaryota > Metazoa > Arthropoda > Insecta > Hymenoptera > Formicidae > Trachymyrmex > Trachymyrmex cornetzi. The sequence continues at coordinate 102 of NW_017282878.1, forward strand.
CCAAAGTTAGTAGTAAAACTGAAAACTTTGCATTCAATGAATCAGATTTGAAATAAAACTTTGACATGTGTAATTTTATTGTTGCTTGTGCTTATTATTCTAGTTATA
>NW_017282879.1:0-209 GCF_001594075.2 Trachymyrmex cornetzi
AGCTGCCGTCCTTGTCAATATCCTAGAAAATGTGCTGTCCCGGAAGCTGTCATTCTAGTCAGTTTTCTGGAATATATATTGCCCTGGAACCTGCCATTTTAGTCAATGTCCTGTAACGTATATTGTCTTGGAACCTGCCATTCCGGGAATGTTAATGGAATACCATTCCATCAAAATTTCAACTTATATTAGTGTATTCCAAAGTAATT
>NW_017282880.1:0-209 GCF_001594075.2 Trachymyrmex cornetzi
GAAGTAAGAGAATAAAGAGACGGAGGAGACTTTCCGCGCGAAATGACACTTTAAGAGTTTCCATCAGTGGAAATTCTGCAGACGAAACCGGCGCGGCGGCGCGGCGTCGCATTTTAAAGGGCGTGTATTTTTCTGTTTTGCGTGCGTGCGTGCGTACGTGCGTGATCATGCAGTTCAGAAAATTTAACGATGGTCATGATTTTGAGCGG
>NW_017282881.1:0-209 GCF_001594075.2 Trachymyrmex cornetzi
GTTATTTCAAAAATATTATCAAATACAGTGTGATGGTACATTGAATAACTATACGTTGTATCATCTTATCGTAGTGGCACACACACGTACGTTGATCGTAGACGTAACGAAGAAATTTGCACCTCTTTGTTCGATGGACCTGGTGAAGTACTCGCTCACGCGTTCTATCCTTCTAACGTTGCTAATTACACCGCTGAAATACACGTAGA
>NW_017282882.1:0-209 GCF_001594075.2 Trachymyrmex cornetzi
ATAGCTGTTAAATATCAGTCTGGTAGCTGTTTATAGTAGACCGATAGCTGTTAGATATCAGTTTGATAGCGGTTTGATATCAGTCTGATAGCTGTTTATAGCTGTTAAATATCAGTCCGATGGCTGTTTACAGCGTACCGATGACAGTTTCTAGTGATTTTGATAGCAGTTCGATATCGGTTCGATATCGGTTCGATATCGGTTCGATA
>NW_017282883.1:0-209 GCF_001594075.2 Trachymyrmex cornetzi
ATTATCTTTTCTGAGAAGAATTACTGTGAGATTGAATATTTTATATACATATATTTTTTAGTTTAATAATAATTATGTCTCGTAATACACACGGAGAGAATTTTTTAGCTCTGCATAAATAATGCAATATTTTGTAAATCACGTATATTGCAAACTGTATTTTCGTTAAAATTGACGAGTGAATATTCTATCATCATTTTGACGGTTAA
>NW_017282884.1:0-209 GCF_001594075.2 Trachymyrmex cornetzi
AAATACGGGTAGGTAGGAGAAGTATGGATAGGTAGGAATAAACACAATCATTTTAAATTAAAATATTAAATGATTATAAATAAAATGACACTTAAATAAATTTCGCGGTCGGGTAATTAAATTTTATTTTAAAAATAAAAAATAAGTATTGTATAATAAATCTAAAAATATTACATAATAAATCTAACTAGTAAACTGTGTGACATGTA
>NW_017282885.1:0-209 GCF_001594075.2 Trachymyrmex cornetzi
ACATTTTTGTGTAAATACTTGCACGATTTGTTACGAATTTATTCGCTATCGTATTTTTTGCTCCTTTTGGATCGGCCATTCCTAATTCGGACCGTAATCAAAATTTACGCACAACAGGCTTATAGCTCTTTTAATTTCGAACAAAATAAAAAAAAAACTTTAAAATCGGTTAAGAATTAGAGCGTCGGTCGAATTTTGTCCACAAAAGG
>NW_017282886.1:0-209 GCF_001594075.2 Trachymyrmex cornetzi
ACTTTCCGGGCGTCACGGCAAATGGATTGTGACGTCAAATGTATTGACCATCTCATAGAAATTTATCAAACTTTTGATTCTAATACACATCTTATCACCGATAAAGTAGTATTAATAATTAATATGCATCTTTTTGTGAATTCGAATGATTGACGCAGAGGACTGTGCCGATTCATCGGATTACGCTACATCAATACATTCTGTAATGG
>NW_017282887.1:0-209 GCF_001594075.2 Trachymyrmex cornetzi
TATTTAATATTGCATATATAGCAGAAATAATACGTTATTTTTCAAACTTTTTTTGTTAATAACTTTTTAACGAAGGACGAGCGACGGCTAAAATTTGTTGGAGGTTACTCAGGGTCATGACCTTGACAACATATGTCATGGTCACGGTCATCGGAGCTGCCTCCCCTATTCTGAATAATTACCGAATATTGTTATAGAATTCATGCATT
>NW_017282888.1:0-209 GCF_001594075.2 Trachymyrmex cornetzi
CTGTCGTAATCAGAAAACCAGATAAGACTGACAAAATACGGAAATGCTTCCGTAACTCTATCGTATTGCACATGTATCTGAACTATGAATGTGTATGCATTGACGTGCGATTGAGAGGATGCGAGAGGAAAAAAGATATTTAATACACACATGCTGGTCCATTCATTCCGTTAGAATAGTGACTATGTAGTAATCTGCTGAAACTGTCA
>NW_017282889.1:0-209 GCF_001594075.2 Trachymyrmex cornetzi
TAAAACAATTTTTTATAATATTTATGTCGGAAAAAATTTGATTCTCAATTTATCATTTTTTTTTTGTTATATGATATGTTAAAAATATTATTAGTATTAAAAATTCTTCTGTCAGTGTAATATTTTGCTTATGTGTTTTTAACATGACAAAATTTATTAGATTAATATCAAGTAAGCTATCTATTATAGCTTGTAAAGACTTATTGGAA
>NW_017282890.1:0-209 GCF_001594075.2 Trachymyrmex cornetzi
GTCTGTTCGCATTAGTTTAAATTATCAAAAATTTTTGCACTTAAAATGCGATAAATATATATTCGAGTGTTAAAGAGAGAGAAAAAATACAACGCGAACAGACTACAGCTGCGTTCAACAAAAAAAAGCAACTTTGCAACAGTTGTAAGATTCTCTAATATGATTAGTTTATACCAGTAAGGAATTAAGGGTAAGAACATTAAAGAATT
>NW_017282891.1:0-209 GCF_001594075.2 Trachymyrmex cornetzi
TAGACACGAATCGAGCGAGCAAATGGATGCATTTATAACCGTAAGCGTTAATTGGTTTAATGCCTTCATTATTGCAGCGATTAATTATCGACTATATCCGAGCTTGTTTCATCGTGATCATATTATCTCGAGTAAACGCATCGCGTTGCAAAAGACATTGATTATACGCATAATTATGTGTGCACATACAGAGATATTCTTTCTTCTCT
>NW_017282893.1:0-209 GCF_001594075.2 Trachymyrmex cornetzi
TTAAGAGTTTAGATTTTAATTTATAAAAAGATAGTGAAGAAAATAATATATTATTATAAATATATAATATAAAAAAAGATCTGAATATTATTAAAATTAATAAAATTAAAAGATTATTTGATTTTATAAATAAAAAAATTGAATATCATTTTATAAAAAATATAGTAAATGGAGGAAGTCCTGCTAAATTAAAGAGTATTATTAGAAAT
>NW_017282894.1:0-209 GCF_001594075.2 Trachymyrmex cornetzi
ATATACCCAGAGAATGGCACAATCACAGCTCACAATGCACCATAATCTAAAGATATCTAAGACGTGTTTGAAACTCCTACACTTATTGTCGGAAACTCATACGAGAAAGAGATACTATAAATTCAAGTTATCAAATCATGATGGATTATATATTTTTTAGACATTAAAGGAGTATCAAATTTCTTCAGCTTTATCTGCATTTCTTTTAA
>NW_017282895.1:0-209 GCF_001594075.2 Trachymyrmex cornetzi
TAATTATTACCGAGGTTGTTACCTCTGGTTTCTAATTTTATATATGAATATGTATATATATATGTATATACATAATTTATATATATGTATACCTGCAGACATTCTATTAATAATTACACGGTAATTTTACAACTCATACACGCACGTCTAAAATGGATTACTTGATAGATGGCAATAAAATCGAAATGAATATAATTGATGCCTGATTT
>NW_017282896.1:0-209 GCF_001594075.2 Trachymyrmex cornetzi
TTAATTTTTTTTCGAGGGTATTCTTATTGAAGGTCTTCTTATTCCAATCCAAGTAATGGTAACTTTAATTCTCTGTCAAAAATTATTACTCTTCGAAAAAAATTAATGTATCAAAAATGAAAAATTAAAACCTAGATGCTACAATTTTAACTAATCAAGTTAAATTCCATCAAATTAAAAAGTAAAACACAAATGGTACTGTCTCTTGT
>NW_017282897.1:0-209 GCF_001594075.2 Trachymyrmex cornetzi
GAAACTGGCCAATCATAGCTGTTCCTCTGAAGAATGGAACGACTGTGATTGGCCAGTTTCATAACATCGATGTTATAACTTCTGCGTAAAGCGTGCCGTATAAACGTAGTAATTGAAGTTAATGGAGAAATTTTTCACTTTTCGCCTTTCATCCTAGGAAAAAAATTTCATGATTGTTAAGCCTTGTGTCCATGATGCTAGAAATCGGT
>NW_017282898.1:0-209 GCF_001594075.2 Trachymyrmex cornetzi
GTATCATGTTTAGTACCTGTTTTACCGAACGCTCTACAACGCCATCTATCGCAAGACCGCGCAGCTACTACTACACGGAATTTCTGCTCTGTTGACAGTCCCAGTCTCCGCAAAGCATTTGTATACACGTATTTCCTATTCGGTGTGAATATATCTTTTCTAGACTTTCAATCTTAGTTCTACAAATTCGGTATCGTTCGTTTCAATAA
>NW_017282899.1:0-209 GCF_001594075.2 Trachymyrmex cornetzi
CAAGATTCTAATCCAGCTAGCAATCCAGTAGGAAAACAAGCATCGTGTGCCGCCGGCTTTAGTACTAAACGAATCAAGCGTTTACAGCGCACTAGAAACTTTTGATACGCGTACCAACTTGGTCTGATACTCGTGATCGGGAGTACCAGACTAATAGCGTTTTCGGCCCGACCGGGTTTGCACCAACCTGGGTTGGATTAATGGCGTTT
>NW_017282900.1:0-209 GCF_001594075.2 Trachymyrmex cornetzi
TATCTTTGTCACTCTCTGCGAAGAAATTATCTGTCAAAAAAGATATAAAACGACGCTTGTGTTAACTTGTGTCATGAAATGGAAAGCACTCATTTAATCTCGTAGTAATCTCTGACTCGATTTCAGTCAGCGTTGTCAATTAATTTTTATTTGTGAGTCGGGAGTCTAGGCTGGCGTTCCATGAGCGTAAATTTACGGAACAGAACAGC
>NW_017282901.1:0-209 GCF_001594075.2 Trachymyrmex cornetzi
AAAATGACCTATTATTTTTTTAAGTTCTGTCCATAGATTTCTAGCATTTATCCAAAATGAATTTGGTATCTCATAATAGGGGTCTTTCCTCTATATACCATATATACTTATACATACAATGTATTATGAGATTACTTTAAATATAAGTATATTACTTTATTTTGTTTTATTTTAAAAAATGGATGTCATATATTCTTAAATATTTTAAA
>NW_017282902.1:0-209 GCF_001594075.2 Trachymyrmex cornetzi
CTGCATGAAACCAGAAAATGTAGAAAAAATAGTGTTGGCTACACTATGTCTACATAATTTTTTAATGATGCGAGAGGACCGTGAAAATGAAAGGAAGATTTATTGTCCCACAAGTTACGTTGATTACGAAGACCATGATGGATCAGTGATTCCAGGAATGTGGCGAAATGAAACTACAGATTCTAGCTTCCACAATATTGGCCGCTTAG
>NW_017282903.1:0-209 GCF_001594075.2 Trachymyrmex cornetzi
AGGTACCTCATGAGAAACCCGAAAATTAAAGCAATCATTTTTCATTATTCATCCACTCTTATCCCAAAAATCGAATATATAATATTGGCCGAATTAATATTTGTTAAAAGATAGAAAATAATTACGTTTTTTGAGTTAATTAAAGACACTGTTGTTCACAGTACCTACTAAGAAATTAATCTCTACACAGAAAAATATCATTACGTTGC
>NW_017282904.1:0-209 GCF_001594075.2 Trachymyrmex cornetzi
GAAAAACGCGCGTTTATATGATAAAACGCTATAATGTATTATTGTATTTTCGTGGCTATTTGATATGATCATGAGACAATGATAAAAATGATAAATCTTTTGAAATTATTACCTGTGCGTGATTTTAATATTCTTGAATATGTATTTGACTTTTTTTTTATAACTTCTCTTAAATTTTAATTCGTCCTGAATTCATTCGCAAAACGCGC
>NW_017282905.1:0-209 GCF_001594075.2 Trachymyrmex cornetzi
TATTTTCGATTACGGAAGTGTTCAATTATAGAGTCACGAATTGTTGAAAAATAATTATAAACAGAAATCAAAATTAAATTTTTTAAATACACAAGTACATATATATTGATTGAAAAAAATATCGAATTTAAAATTTTGCACTAAATACTGATAAACATTTAGATATATGACGACTATAATAACAATAAAAGATCATATGGAAACGTATC
>NW_017282906.1:0-209 GCF_001594075.2 Trachymyrmex cornetzi
AAAAAATTTTTTCCACCCAAAAAAAATTCGCAAAAAAACATGAAAAATCGGGCTCCTAACCCTATTTCCCCCCTTAATCATAGAAGATGAGGTAGTTGGCTCTGGGGACTTTAAGGTGAAATTAGAATGGGGTGATCCCGATTGACCACGGCTTGATTGGACACCACCAATCACAGCGACTGGTGCTTAGGAGCTTTGTAGTCTCAAGC
>NW_017282907.1:0-209 GCF_001594075.2 Trachymyrmex cornetzi
GTGCAAGGCTTTTAACTGCCGCATCCCGCCTTTCTGGTTGAATACCACCGGACCTTCTGTTCACCTCACCTCTCTCTCTCTCTCTCTCTCTCGCCCTTCGTCAAAGCTTGATTCTACCCCTTTCTTCACCCTTTCGCGCGATCGCGAATCGGTAACTAACTCTTAACTGAAATACACCTGACCTCGAGATCTCGCTTCTTTCTCTACCG
>NW_017282908.1:0-209 GCF_001594075.2 Trachymyrmex cornetzi
TATTTTGTGAAAATGACGCGATAACGGAACGCGTCGCCCAAATGAGGAAAGAAATAACGCAGCATTTAATGTTATAATTGACAGATTCATATCAATTTTTTTAAGCAATACTCAAATTTTATAATATAACACAAGTTTCTAGATATTGCTGTTAAATTCATAATGTCCAATTATACCTAATTTGAATTATTTTTTATTATTTGTATAAA
>NW_017282909.1:0-209 GCF_001594075.2 Trachymyrmex cornetzi
TATCCTAATATTTCGACACTTTCCAATTTTTGCTATTCTCCCTTCCTTGGTATTTATTCTTTGACATGCTTTGCTAATATAAACTTCCGTATGATTTTAGATTTTTGTCTTGGCAGATAAGATAGAAGAAGTCGAATGATGTATCTACCTATACGCCACTAAGTCTGACTACTCCAGGGGGGCGACTGGTACCCTGGAGGCGTCGTTCG
>NW_017282910.1:0-209 GCF_001594075.2 Trachymyrmex cornetzi
GATTATTTTGCAGATTTCAAAAAGAGTGCTTACCTTTTCTACACGGAGAGAATTTTTTTTTTAATTTATCCTGAAAATATAGTAGTTGTGATACAACATAATATGTTAAAGATTTTTACCATGCATTTCAGTAAAATTAATCAAACTTATACTTTATTGTAATTTTATTAATGAACAATAGGTTTACATTAAAATTCTTTAAAATACAA
>NW_017282911.1:0-209 GCF_001594075.2 Trachymyrmex cornetzi
TCCGCTGTATTTTATATTAAAGTTGTTTAAAAACTTGCACGCTTATAAAAGGTTACGTTAAGTAGATCCTAGTCCAATATTTGTATTTACTTTTTGCAATCGAGTGGGACCTCAAAAGATTGTTCGTGTCTTAAAAAATTTAAAAGAAGGTTTCATTATTTTTACACTCGCTTTTTATCCAAAATTCACAAAAAAATTTGAAAATTATG
>NW_017282912.1:0-209 GCF_001594075.2 Trachymyrmex cornetzi
TTGTTGCTAATTTGTTGCTCCAGAAAGAATTTTGTTGCTGCAACCGTTCCGCAGTAAAAAAAAATAAAAAATGGGTGGGTCCAGCTTAATGGAAAGCTGGACCCCTTCATAGTCAAAAAACGGATATAGAGCTGCAATATCAAAACAACAAATACACCAGATTTTGTTGCTTTTTTGTTGCTCCAGAATAGTCCAAAGAAACATAAAAA
>NW_017282913.1:0-209 GCF_001594075.2 Trachymyrmex cornetzi
GAAGAATATAACCGATAATATTACCAGACTGAATAGCATTGCATTGTTGCGGAAGATAATAGATACGAAGAAATACTACCAACTTTGCGTAACTATAAATTAATTGTATTTAACTATTTTATTAATTTTGTTAAATTTGCATTAAAAATTTCTTTACATATACACTGAGGATAACCTAATAATAAGGTTAAAACGTATGTTCTAAGAAT
>NW_017282914.1:0-209 GCF_001594075.2 Trachymyrmex cornetzi
TATATTTAACCTTGAATACTGTGTGAATCGTCTCATTTCCTCCTTAACCGCAATGACTGATAATGTTGACAAAAAATTTTCACGGTTTCTCGCTATCGCGTCTACTGTCACGAAATCTGCGAACATGCTGAAAATGATGTATGATAACGAATCCTTCGACCGCAACAACATCCTCGATTGTGAATTGATCGCTCTGGTTTTCGGAGAGC
>NW_017282915.1:0-209 GCF_001594075.2 Trachymyrmex cornetzi
AGCATCATGTCCTTTGTAAATATATTTATATAAATATTTTACAGATCGTATACTCGAAACTATTTCAACATTAATATGACTATTTAATAAAAGTGTTGGATTAAATGGAACAACGTATCGGTTATCAACAACATATCGACCAGGTCTTTCGTAAAGTAATCCATTATTTCTTCGACGATATTGCGGATAACCATCTTGATCCGTAATTG
>NW_017282916.1:0-209 GCF_001594075.2 Trachymyrmex cornetzi
ATACATTAAAATATACGGTTTTTGCTAGATTGAAATCAATATATAATGTAAATAATATATACATACAAAACTTTTAAATAAAATATAGAATATGTTCTAAATGAAGAATATGAGAATTTGAGTCTGAGACTTAACTTCAAAAAATGTAAATAAAAAGTTAATAGTTATCGATAAAATGCTAACTAAATAAAGTTAAAAAGTTAAGAGTC
>NW_017282917.1:0-209 GCF_001594075.2 Trachymyrmex cornetzi
TACAACACCGTTGTCCGTTTGGCTCATCTATAAAATTATATAATTAATAATTCCTATATAATCCATATGAAGAATCTGTAGACTTTCTTGTAGATTTTGTTTTATTCACGTTCTTAAAAATAAAACATCGCCTCTTGAAAATTTCGTATTTTAATTTTAAGGAAAAATTCTGCTTTTACTTATGAGAATTAAATTACAAATTTGAATGT
>NW_017282918.1:0-209 GCF_001594075.2 Trachymyrmex cornetzi
CTTAAACCATTTTAATGATGGCGTTGCAAATACATTTGGAAGCTTTTAGAAACGTATTCTATTTAAATTGAAAATTAGCGAAATAATTTTAAATGAAAATACTATTTATGATTTTAAATGCAACTATTGCAATACTATTATATAAGCAATTTTTCTTAATAAGCTATCTCACAAATGCAGATTGTATCCTGAATCGTACCGTTATACTT
>NW_017282919.1:0-209 GCF_001594075.2 Trachymyrmex cornetzi
CTATACCAGTCAAAAATTAGTGTGTCATTCTTTATAATAATTGTAGTGTCCAAAAAATTAATGATTGCTTGATGTTCACTGTACACCCTATCCGGATATCTTAAACCTTCGGATTATCTTCGATAATTTGAAGAAGAAGCATTTGTAAATATTGCACAGTGATTTCGGTGGCGGACATTGGGTTGTTTGCTATTACGACACAAAAAATG
>NW_017282920.1:0-209 GCF_001594075.2 Trachymyrmex cornetzi
AGTCGTATATAAAGGGAATATTGATCAATTCTTTATATAATCAAGTAGGGATGTACCGAATATTCGAAAATATCCAGTATCCAGCCTCATTCGGCTCTTTTTTATTATCCGGTCGGATAGCCGGATATCATTAGCAATATATCTTGCTGAAATGTTATACTAAGTTTGTGTCATTATTAGCTTTCTCTCTCCTGTTCCTCTTTTTTTTT
>NW_017282921.1:0-209 GCF_001594075.2 Trachymyrmex cornetzi
GAAAGATACAAAATTAATTTCACTAATAAAAATGTGTACGGATATCTTCTCTGAAAAAGCAAGAGTTTTTGCCTCGATCTGAATTGATAACGTTAAATATAAGTTAGGAAGCGTTTTACAGATTAATGATACTACTTTTGATTACTTTTTGGTGTTCTCCAATATATTGTTTTGGACAACAAATTCCCTATTTTTATTTTATCATTACT
>NW_017282922.1:0-209 GCF_001594075.2 Trachymyrmex cornetzi
ACTAATCAAATTACCATACATTCATTACTTCAATAAAAACGTAATTCATTCATCACTCACCGAGCTGGTACGTAACAGTGGAGTTATATCTGCAACGTCGCTACGTTGATTCTGTAACAAAAAAGATAAAATTCGAATTAAAACAAGGTAAGGAAATAATCATTATTTAAAAACATAATTACTATATATGAACGCATGTAGAGTTTTAT
>NW_017282923.1:0-209 GCF_001594075.2 Trachymyrmex cornetzi
CAAAAGAAAAAAGGATGTATGAACATGTATGGACATATTTCATATATAATTATACATGTTTATAAGAATATTTATGCACGTTTATGTATGTTTAGACATATTAATACATACTCATGCATGAAAGATTGTTTACCGGGTATTGAGTTGAAGCAAGGTCGACATATAGAAATGGTTAAAAAATAAATAACTAAAAATGAATATAATAAAAC
>NW_017282924.1:0-209 GCF_001594075.2 Trachymyrmex cornetzi
TAGCACTTAATACAGGACATGTACAGCCGGTCACAAAAAGGTTGCAATACTTTTTTCCGATTAATTTCGGAATGCAGCCTACTCATCGAGCGATTCGTTCTGAGGGACTCCGCATAATAGAAAAAACAAGGAATAATGGCACTTTTGCATAACGCATAACGCATAATGTATAAGCGAATCAACTAATCAGAAACTTTCCTTTCCTCTCA
>NW_017282925.1:0-209 GCF_001594075.2 Trachymyrmex cornetzi
TGTCTGATCCTTGCGATCTCGGGTTTTCCGTTATTTAAATAATTAATTTGTATTGGTTAGCACTTAAAGTGTCTTACCTTTCGGTCGCCACTCTGTTTCCCCATCTAACAGAGAAGGGTATTGAATCCAGGTTGTACCATGGAATCGGGTTCTGCACGCGTTCCGTCCCTTCTTGGTGACTTCCTTCTACGCCTTGCTTCGATTTGCCC
>NW_017282926.1:0-209 GCF_001594075.2 Trachymyrmex cornetzi
ACTGTAACCGCTGATGCCGCATTTTACAGGCATCGTGTATCAAAATTATCAGCTCAGGCGAGCGTGAGAAAGTCCGGTCTGCGCGCCGCTATCAAGATGCGCACGGAGGAGAGATTGCTGCATCAACATTTTGTTATTTAGCAAGTCTTTTAGAATTACAACAAAGAACTATGACTAAAATTATATTCTACGTTTTGCATGGAGATTAT
>NW_017282927.1:0-209 GCF_001594075.2 Trachymyrmex cornetzi
TAACTGATGCAAAAGTTCAGCTAAAAAGAACAGGCCTATGGTCTGTTTTCTGTTCCTGCGCTAGATTGCACTAGAAGTCTCTTTCTCGTTTTTGACAAATATCAAATATATACCTATTTCACTTTAAGCTCCAAAAGTGTACACTGGTTCAGCCATAGAAAACACACCTATAGTTTACGCGATTGTGCGCGTCTCTAGATTGTCATGGA
>NW_017282928.1:0-209 GCF_001594075.2 Trachymyrmex cornetzi
TCTAATTTGCTGCAGCAGTTAATCCTTTTTGTTCAGTGTACTAATAAATACAAACGACGCGCTGAAAATAATATAAACAGACAAAGGAATTAATTTCTAAAATTTAAAATATCAGATGGCTTTAATCATCAAAGATTGTTAAAACGTAAATTGTGCATACTTACAAAAAACATTTTCAATTATATAGCTATTAATATATGTAACAACTT
>NW_017282929.1:0-209 GCF_001594075.2 Trachymyrmex cornetzi
CTTTAATTCTGGTTTTTAATTTTCTTTTTGTTTGTCCGACATAAGAGCAATCGCAATCACAACTAATTTTATATACCACATTATTATTATCCATCTTATCTAACCTTACCTGTTTTAATGAATTTATTTAAACTATTAACGGGTTTTATGCTATATTCAAATTATAATTTCTATAAACATTATGAAATTTTTCTGTTAAGTTTTTCACA
>NW_017282930.1:0-209 GCF_001594075.2 Trachymyrmex cornetzi
GTTGCACATCGGTAGTTACTCCCCTCGGAATTTTTAACGTTTCATCGACGTTTTTTTTTTCTATGCGCGACACCTCGTCCGCGCTTGTAGGGAGCGAGATACACGCCGCGACCTTCCATGACGTGATTATGACGTTGCAGTTCTTCCAGTTGACGTTGCGCTGCTTTGCTATCGTTTACGGCCTTGGCGACTCCCGCCGCCCCGCCGAC
>NW_017282931.1:0-209 GCF_001594075.2 Trachymyrmex cornetzi
CGAACTTCTCGTACACGTGAGTTAAGATACACGTACGTTTCATGAGTCTTCATGGCGAAACATGAATTTACTTCGATATACGCAATATAGACATACATATGTATGCCTTTGTATATGAGCGGAACTACATGGTGCCTTGAACGGAGTTGATAACGCTTGTCTTCGCAATCAGAAAGCCAACGACGTGCGCAATCACATGAAGCCACCAT
>NW_017282932.1:0-209 GCF_001594075.2 Trachymyrmex cornetzi
TAGTATTTGAAATTTCTATCTCGTATATCTCCATTTCATATTTTTACGTAAATAAAATTTATCGTTAATTATTTATTTAAAAAATTTCACATAAAAATATATGCGATTAAATTTTTTATCGAATATTTGTGTAGTCTACATACGAATACACACAATAAATTAAATTAAAAGAAAATTATAAGATACTAGATAAAAATATTTCCTTGCTT
>NW_017282933.1:0-209 GCF_001594075.2 Trachymyrmex cornetzi
TCTTTGACGGAAGTCGAAAGTATGACGCCCACGTAAGGAACTAATTCTGATTTAACGTTTTAACGACGGGCTATCGCGTTCGAAATTCGGTCGCGCAATACTACTATTATATCTTCACTTACCGTGGCTGACCGTCAGCGACATGGGAGATTGCGTGGATATTCGATAGCTTCCTTCCTTCCTTTGTTGCGTCACGGCAGCTATCTGCT
>NW_017282934.1:0-209 GCF_001594075.2 Trachymyrmex cornetzi
AATTTGGTATGCCTATGAGGAGAGACGAAATCGAAAAGTCGCGATCGTCGATGGAAACTTTACAAAATTATGTATACAACAATGGACTCTGTTTGAATCCAGTTCATTACGACGCGAAGAAACGAAAAATAGAACACGTGGCCGCACCGGAGATCGACACCGACGCGGTAAACAAAAGCTACGTTGAACGCACGCTTCGAGATACGCGA
>NW_017282935.1:0-209 GCF_001594075.2 Trachymyrmex cornetzi
AAGATCGCTATGTCTTCTGAGTTTCTGTGAGTCTGATAATTTTTATATGTAGAAAATTACGAGCTGGACAGAATAAGAAATTTTTTCTCACTTTGTGTGCCTGTCACGTGAAAAAAATTTGTGAAAATGTTCAACTTTCTACCGTAAAAGTATAAAATTTTTCTTACAAAATTGGTTTCTAAAAATATTTCTAAGTTTTATTATTGAAT
>NW_017282936.1:0-209 GCF_001594075.2 Trachymyrmex cornetzi
CCCTTTTCTACCTTTTCAATCATATGCGTAGTTGTTGAGATATTCGCATCGATAGATTAAAACGGACCACCTTGTATATGTATATGCAAACATAGTTTTATTTTCTGTAATATAAATGAAATTATTTGAAACAATATTGTGTAAAACAATCACTAGCATTTATATTTCGCGCCTTCAAGCGACATGGCGCCACGATATGCGTCCCCGCG
>NW_017282937.1:0-209 GCF_001594075.2 Trachymyrmex cornetzi
TTCTACGTTTTGCCAATCAAAGTCATGATCGTTTTGCAACCTATGTTCTGTAATTACTGAATGTAGTGTGAATATGTTTTTTGTGTTCAAAAAGTCTGGTTTTTAATTTCCTCCCAGTTTTTCCCACATAGGAAGCATCGCAATCGCGACAGTTGATCTTGTATACCACATTCCTTTTTAGTTCATTGTTTAAAGAATCTTTATGAACT
>NW_017282938.1:0-209 GCF_001594075.2 Trachymyrmex cornetzi
ATATTTAATATATTACAAAGAAACGATGTTTATCTGCCTCTTTTAAAAAGAGATCTCTCTCTCTCACTAAAGAATAATTCGAGAAAATTCTCAACTTTTGAGCACATATAAATATCCGACACATAACAAAGTAACAAACAAAATTTACACGCTATCACGACAGTCCATCTGTTCGTTATGTTACATTGTCTACGATGACGCACTAAGTT
>NW_017282939.1:0-209 GCF_001594075.2 Trachymyrmex cornetzi
ATATTAGTATAATAGTAGGTTGTAATAGATATTCATTATTATTAATAATTTTAAGAGTTTGGGTATTAGGATTAATAATTATGTCTTTGGGTAGATATGATAAGTTAAAATTAATAATTTTTGTTAATATATTAGAAGTTTTGGCGATATTTTTTTTATTAGATGATTTAATGTTATTTTATTTAATATTTGAAATTAGATTAGTACCT
>NW_017282940.1:0-209 GCF_001594075.2 Trachymyrmex cornetzi
TTGAGAATAAGCACACTCGACTGGATCCTTTAATCGTTTCTAGCGAGGTTGTTTATTTTTCAACCTCTATTATCTTTTATTGAAAATTGGACAAAGTGTACACAATTATTATTGTGTATATCTGTGAGGCTGTATCTATTATTTCTTTTAATTTGGAAGTACACATAAAGAATGAGTTTGCTAAAGGATCTAAAAATTTAGCTAGATAC
>NW_017282941.1:0-209 GCF_001594075.2 Trachymyrmex cornetzi
GAAATTCTTTGGAATGGAATCTCACTCTAAAGAGTAAACATTGAGTCGTTCTTGAAAAACAGTAACTTAATTTTTAACCTTTAAAAGTAACATCTCATTCCTCTGAATGAGATTCACTCTAAAAGTTTTAGAGAATAGACGCACGGAAAAAAATTTACTTGTTTCAAGTAAACACATTTTCTTGTAATTTATTGATTGAAAGAATTAAT
>NW_017282942.1:0-209 GCF_001594075.2 Trachymyrmex cornetzi
TATATGTTTTTCCGAGAATCATTCCATTGCTCATCATGCCAATTGTTCCAATTGTATTGCCTATTTTTTTCGATTTTTGTGCGGTTGTAAGGATACGCGGGTGTGTATGTGCACTCGCAAATAAATGTCTATTCCAAAACCCTCGTTATACAAATAGAGTTGTTGCATTGTAATTGTCATATTATAATAACAGTTTCAAATTAAATTTT
>NW_017282943.1:0-209 GCF_001594075.2 Trachymyrmex cornetzi
AACAAGCTTTAAATTCGATCCATAGAAATTTTAAATTTCTTTTCCATTCATTATTTTATTTTAACCAATTACTTTTTTAAATCGGGTTTTTCTTAGTTGGCTAAATGTTCCTTACCTAATATTCTTTCATATTTGATTAGTTTGTTATTCGTGTATACTTTCCTTTAGGACGTTAAAAGTAGTCTTGTTGCTTAGCGGGGTATAAGTCC
>NW_017282944.1:0-209 GCF_001594075.2 Trachymyrmex cornetzi
TAGTCTAATTTAAATTTCGTTTAAATCTTGCTTTATTTATGACACGAGCAATCACGGTTACATCGGTCTTTATTCTCGTCACCGATTTATCATGACTATCGTCTTCAGAGCTCTTTTACTATACCGTTCCCTTTTCCCACCTGCATTTGTCCTCCTCTTCTCGTCCGGTGAACTATTTCGCAACCAATGCAACGTAACTTTGAATGCAA
>NW_017282945.1:0-209 GCF_001594075.2 Trachymyrmex cornetzi
TCTGTGACGGCTCGCTGGATCTCGCTGAGGAAGATTTCTTCCACCAGGGAATGATCCGTGATCAACGAGAGACAGGCTCCACGGTTACACCACAAAAAGGGTAATGCTCTTGCGGTATATTGCAAGAGACGAAATCAAACCGTTGACCATGCCTTTATATAGCCGTTCAGAGTTTTTCGGAATACGAGAAAATCTGCCGAAATGCGCCT
>NW_017282946.1:0-209 GCF_001594075.2 Trachymyrmex cornetzi
GCAAATCACCGGGTATGCCGCGATGCAACACGTGAGTAAACTTGATCGAATTCTGATAAGACACGACATCGAACATTCGACGTTTGTTAACAGCATTAATTCGACTTGTTTCTTTATATAAATCTCAATCAATTGGTGTCTCAAAAATGACTTAACGAATCTACACGTAATTTTATAGGATCTCTTATTTATAAAATCTACCTTCTATA
>NW_017282947.1:0-209 GCF_001594075.2 Trachymyrmex cornetzi
TATAAAAAAATACATTGCTCAAATTAATATAATTCAATAGGAAGTTTCTAGTTAGTACCTGTCAAGTGCACGATTTAAACTATAGGCCTATGGTATAGACAAGCACCTTTGGAGCTTTGATTGGTACGTTTGTCCCATCTATAGCCCCTATTACATGTGGTAACTTCCCAATGCGCTGAAACTTCTCATTAACAGTAATACGCTGGTTT
>NW_017282948.1:0-209 GCF_001594075.2 Trachymyrmex cornetzi
CAGTTTTTGCAATTATTAGGCCAAATTCTGTGATTTTAAAAACAAGAAGAAAAGTGGAATGCGTAGTCTGAGAATTTAGAATTCATAACCGTCTACTCTCTCACATATTTATCACCGTATTCTACATTCTGTTCGAATTGAAATTGTATTTTATTCTACAAATTTTTTTTCTAAAAAGTTTATTTAATTTTTATATAATTCTATAAAAT
>NW_017282949.1:0-209 GCF_001594075.2 Trachymyrmex cornetzi
GTGGAATTGAATCGAATCTACTCTGATAGCAAGTCAATCGCACCGACGCGGCGGCAAGGCCCACTCGACGTTCGAATATATGTATTAAATATTTTGTGTAGAGCATTAAATATTTGAGATTAAACAATTCCAATAATTTAATGCTTTACAAAGAATAATACGGCTTTCTTTTTTTTCTGTAGCAGCATTCGAACTGATGCAATTATAGA
>NW_017282950.1:0-209 GCF_001594075.2 Trachymyrmex cornetzi
CCCATTCTACCGAGTGGGGGTCCCCTTCCACGGACTCCAGGGGCGACAGCACCCTGCAGTGGGTGGCGGGACTCGGCCTGATACTTCTCAACCAAGGCCGAGTCAGCACCTTCGCGGGGCCGCGGGGGGAGTCCATTATAGATCTAACATGGGCGACCCCCGCGGCGGCTCAACGAGTCAAGGGTTGGCACGTGGACACCGACTCCCTG
>NW_017282951.1:0-209 GCF_001594075.2 Trachymyrmex cornetzi
GTTTAATTTAAGTATATTTTATTTAAATATGGAAAAAGGAGCAATTAAGAAACGTAAAATTAGAACATTTCAATCTTCATGGTTAGATGAGGATGTGTTTAAAGGATGGTTAGCTCCTTACCGTCAAGAAGATAAAGTAATATGCGCTGCATGCAATACACTCATCAGATGTGGTAAATCAGATTTGATTAAACACTCACAAGGAGTCA
>NW_017282952.1:0-209 GCF_001594075.2 Trachymyrmex cornetzi
GAGGAGGAGTGAGGAAAGAGTAGGAAGCAGAGAGGGAAGAGGCGACAATTTCCGGTCTCTCTCTTTCTCTCTTTCAGAACACACAACTTAATGCCTATTTTTATCTTCACACTGAATATTCACGCGGGCGAGATTCGAAAAATCTACATTAAAAAGGATAATTTTTTATCTACATTCAATAAAACGATATACATATACTAATAACTGAT
>NW_017282953.1:0-209 GCF_001594075.2 Trachymyrmex cornetzi
TATCCCAAGTAATACAACAAGTCACAATAACATCAAAATGACGTGAAAACGACATCATTTTGACATTATCGTGACTTAGTTGTGTTACTTGGGTATGTATATAGGGTGTTCCGAAATTCGCGAATCAGAGTACCACAGTAAGAAAATTTCCAAAGAATTAAATAAAAAAGTCATTTGTGAATTTTTAATTTAAGCAACAATTTGTGAAA
>NW_017282954.1:0-209 GCF_001594075.2 Trachymyrmex cornetzi
AATTATTAGTTAATTACTTAATGAAGCTTGGGAAGCTAAGAGGATTTAATTGCTAAACTAGCATGATGCATAGTCGTGATGCACGTCATTAAGAGTTTGAAGTTGAGAATAGTCAGTGTACGCTATACATATGTACGTAATGTAACAGCGGAAATACACGCAAAATATACCGTGTATACTCGCGAGACGGATTACGCAACGTTAATTGT
>NW_017282955.1:0-209 GCF_001594075.2 Trachymyrmex cornetzi
AATTAAAATTATGTTAAAGAAAATCTTACAAAAATTAAAAGAGAATCATCTGAGATTACAGATGTAAATATTATAGGTATAAATTGTATAAATTTTGCATTCTTTATATATATCTAATTACGATAAATATAAACCAACCTAGCACGTTGGCCACCAGAAAGACTGATACCCCTCTCGCCTACAATCGTCTTATCACCATAAGGTAGCAG
>NW_017282956.1:0-209 GCF_001594075.2 Trachymyrmex cornetzi
AAGGAGTTAGTTGAACCGAGATTAAAGTTAATTTGCGTTGGTGGAAACGGGCATAACTCCGATAAACGCTAATCGATGATTAACTCCAAACAGGAGTTATATACATAGGCTGGTATTTCATAGTCGGTTCTTATTTTAAGATCGTTTTAAGTACTGTCTTAAATCAAAGTCGCTAATGCAGCCCTTTAATTGGTTCGTGACATCTCAAG
>NW_017282957.1:0-209 GCF_001594075.2 Trachymyrmex cornetzi
TATATAAATTCGATCCATTTGTCCTTCATGATGATTATTACCGTCTCTCTTTTTTATAGTCTACTTTATAATTTTAATTAACGTTCGGTTGTGCAAAATTTTTATTGAAGTGACATACATCATGTTTGTGTTGCATTATATTTAAATTAAAAAAGGGCCTAATACCTGTATCAGACTTAAGATTAAAATTGAGATTGGATTGGAATTTG
>NW_017282958.1:0-209 GCF_001594075.2 Trachymyrmex cornetzi
AGTCGGAAAGATTAATACTCATGTGAGATTTTATTATAATATATAATAAAACAAAATAAGACAAACCAATGAGGGTACAATGCAAGTCGCAACGCCCAATAAATCATAACGAAAACAAAAAAAATAAAATAGGGACTTACAATTTAATTAACTGATTGCCAATCAAATTTAAGTCCTATTTTATCTTTTGATAAAACTGCCTTTATTAT
>NW_017282959.1:0-209 GCF_001594075.2 Trachymyrmex cornetzi
TAGTTGTAATAATACTGCGTAGGAAATGGACAACAACTCGATAGATCTCCATTTAGTGATCAACGCAATATTCCTAGTAAAAATATGTGCAATTTGCTTAGACACCTGTCCAGTTATTGTCTAGTATATTGATAGATTATTATCAATCAAAATACTGCATAGTCTACTTATTTTCCTGTTTTTGTTTAGTAAATAGGTTCAGATTTTGC
>NW_017282960.1:0-209 GCF_001594075.2 Trachymyrmex cornetzi
TTTGTAATTTTAACTGAATCTCTTTTCTTCTGCTCCTCGCATTTTAATGACAACGAATCACCAGATGTACGTAATTAATTGTAAAGCTCATCTAAAATATTTATGTGAATCATTTCTTTGAAATATTGTATTAAAATATTTCACACAAATATTTTAAAAGTATTATACAAATATTCTAAGAAAAAGAATACTTTTAAAAACTCGAACTT
>NW_017282961.1:0-209 GCF_001594075.2 Trachymyrmex cornetzi
ATTGTTATCGCGAAATAAATTATTAATTAAATGACTTTAAATTTCACTAAGAATGACGATGTTGAAACGATAGTAGTATTTCTGAAAATATAATACCATGTTCAAAAAGAGACACTACAAGTCTCTTATCCTGTACCACCAAAGTTCATTTTTGGAGATTGCATAACTAATAAAATATAAAAAATTTTGAATCGGACGTAACATATTTT
>NW_017282962.1:0-209 GCF_001594075.2 Trachymyrmex cornetzi
ATACAGTATGCAATTATATATTTCATGAAATAATTAAACATAAAAATAAATTGAACGTTTCAGTCCATTTGAACCATCTTCAGCAAGGTGATGCCTATATTTCCATTTGTGGATTAACTAATATTGATTCAATTGACTCTTCGTCTTTTTTATAATTCTGCTCATTCCTTTGAACCGAAACAGCAGCGATGGTCGTGAATATAATCGTG
>NW_017282963.1:0-209 GCF_001594075.2 Trachymyrmex cornetzi
TCACAATTTCTACAATCAATCTTATAAACCACATCTGTGATAGTTTCGGGTGAGCGTCCTTGTGACCTTTAATGAACCTCCTAAGGTTGTTAATCCCCCTATATGCCATCCTTATGCAGGAATCTTTTTTGAAAAAATTTTGACCCGTCTTGTCGGTTTCCAAGATATGTCTACATGTAAGTTAATTAAAATTAAAAGTAATCTTAGTT
>NW_017282964.1:0-209 GCF_001594075.2 Trachymyrmex cornetzi
CGCTTAAATATTCAGGAATTTATTTCAACCTATAATATGTATAATTCTTAAAGTGATTACAAAATGCTTACTCCTTTACAAATATAAATAATACAAAGTTTCTAATGCTGTTGGATTATATACTGTTTTTTATAAAGTTAAATTTTACGACATCAAATTTTAAAATAGACATAAAATTGATTAATGAGGCAAGTTTCTGACATTAAAAA
>NW_017282965.1:0-209 GCF_001594075.2 Trachymyrmex cornetzi
TGGAAGAGTTTTATAATAAAAGAATAACATCTGAAATGTTGCATATCAAAAGACAGACTAATGACTTGAATTTACAAAATGATACGACAGCCTTAAATAACGCTTACATGGAAATTTTCAACAAATTATGAATGTTCTGTTTTTCAACCGCTGTAATGTGCACACGTTTTAACATACAGAAGCGAAGTACTGTTCATGCAAGACGGACA
>NW_017282966.1:0-209 GCF_001594075.2 Trachymyrmex cornetzi
CGGAGATTCAAATCAAACTGCAAAATTACCGGCAATTTTCAGTCCAGCATCCCCTTAATGCGCTGCGTTCCATGCGATCCATGCATCAAACGGAACACACCCTTCTTCTTGTGTAAATGGCCCCGACTCTAATACAACGCCGATATGGCCAGAATCGAAAATGCCGCTAATGCGGTGAGTAACAAAAGTCTAAAAGAGTAATAAATGAA
>NW_017282967.1:0-209 GCF_001594075.2 Trachymyrmex cornetzi
TTATGTTTCACGAATGTAACAACTTCGCGGATGCTTAAAGCAGGCTGCGCGGGATCCGTGCCCGGTGCCGAACGTAATGAAAATCGTAAAAGTCGCCATGTCACGTCTTTACCGTGCCGACGAGCGATGCTGGGTACGCAATTCTCCTCGAAAGAACTGTTCCAGCTATTGCGATGAGACCTCGCGACTCGAATTCGGCTGTAAATGTA
>NW_017282968.1:0-209 GCF_001594075.2 Trachymyrmex cornetzi
AAATGTTTAAAATTTGCATTTTATAGTTAAAAAAAAATTGAACCGATTATTTCATCTATATTGGATTTTTTCTTATTATAAAATTGCAGTTTTTTTAAGTAATAATATTAATATTGATAATTGACTATTACTAATGTCATATTAATATTACGAATAACATTAATATACATATTATTAATATTTATTAATAAATATTAATATATTATGAA
>NW_017282969.1:0-209 GCF_001594075.2 Trachymyrmex cornetzi
CTTTCGCCTTCGTAAAAAAAATGGAAAAATAGGAATATCGCATCTTGATCAAACATTGTTTTTGATGAGAAAAACTTCTAAACAATCATTGCAATGGTTGAAGAAATGTTATCCCACATTTGCTCCTTCGAAAACAACAGTTTATTGGTGGTTTAGTGAATTTAAAATGGGTCGTACAAGCACCGAAGACGCACCTCGCTCTGGAAGGC
>NW_017282970.1:0-209 GCF_001594075.2 Trachymyrmex cornetzi
TTTCCCTTCTATTTATCTGTTTTTCTGCCTTCCTTGAAATATCTTTTATATTTAATATTTATTTCGGTTTCACTTAGTTTCCTCAACGGTACGTAATTTTTTATGAGAATTTCAAATTTGGAAATATAAATGACACTTAAAGTCTGTTTTCTAAATAGGTATAATATTTATTTCTCTTTTTTTATCCTTTTTCTTCCTTTCTTTTTTTT
>NW_017282971.1:0-209 GCF_001594075.2 Trachymyrmex cornetzi
GGCACAAATACAATTCACAGCTTTCGAAAGCGTGATCCTTTACCTTTAATTTACCTTTTTTTTACCTCTATACGGTTTCTTTTTACCAAGTTATTCAACATTGAAGTAAAAATAGTTCCTTTGACTTTGACTGCTCATAAAAGACGAACGGAGTGACGTTCAGCATTTTTAAAGAAAGTAAAAAAAAGTTCAAAGTTTTCTCTTTAAGG
>NW_017282972.1:0-209 GCF_001594075.2 Trachymyrmex cornetzi
CTCTCCTATTTCTCCTGTAATCGCCAACATCTTCATGGAGCATTTTGAGAAAGAGGCCCTCAGTCAAAAAATCACTGCGAGAACGATATGTGTCTTGTCATTTCGACAGTCGATTATTTAACAAGACACATATCGTTCTCGCAGTGATTTTTTAAAATTTGACGATAATTTATAACATATTAACGAATTACAAAATGTTAAATAAGAGA
>NW_017282973.1:0-209 GCF_001594075.2 Trachymyrmex cornetzi
CATAATTACAATTGTATGATTAGATTCTAATTAAGAAATATGTTTAATTTTCTATATAAATTTTAATAAATTTAATAATTTCTTCTTGTAGCATAATTATTATTATATTTTAATATAAGAATATATTATTATTTATATATTTGTATATTTACTAAACTCACTTTATAATTATTTACTATAGCACATATATTTTAGACATAATTGTAAAA
>NW_017282974.1:0-209 GCF_001594075.2 Trachymyrmex cornetzi
ATCAATGTAAATTGTCAAGAATTGAAATGTACGCGTGATGTAGAAATTCAGTGTCAGATTGTAAATTTAAACCATTTTTTTGTAATTTAATGTGTAGTATTTCAGAAATACGTCGTCTATATAAAAATCGTTCGCTATCAACAATCTTCAGTGTTCTCCCAATCAAAATCGTGGCCATGCTCCAATCTGTGTTCTGTGATAACTGAATA
>NW_017282975.1:0-210 GCF_001594075.2 Trachymyrmex cornetzi
TACTTCTTGGAGTCTAATGCTGTTGACTCTCCTCAACGCACAAGGTCTAGCAAACCTGTTAAAGATGCTTCGTCTAAGGTCGAGCGAGGACTCAACGAATTAACCCCAACGCATCTTACTGAATTGTTTCTTTTAAGAAACGGGGACGAAGGTATAGAGAACAAGAAGCTCACAGATATCAGGCAGATTAGAGGGAGAGGGTGCATGTTT
>NW_017282976.1:0-210 GCF_001594075.2 Trachymyrmex cornetzi
AAACAATAATACTTATTTTGCTATATAAAAGAGAGATACATGGAATAAAGCCAAAGATATTGTGGTTATGTTTCTCAATTGTTTATATATATATTCCAAGGAGAATTAAACAATACATTATCGATAAGAACGTTATTGATCAGAACATCGATAGTCGCAGAATTATGGAACTGTTTACTATTTATTACCAGTATAATCATAGTAAAACAA
>NW_017282977.1:0-210 GCF_001594075.2 Trachymyrmex cornetzi
TTCGACCTCTGTTCCCAGCTTGATTTTTTTGCTAGCGTAAAAAATATGAAAAAAATGTTTTTTCGCAATAACTCTGGTTCCAATGAAGCTAGAATGTTCAATGAGGGCTCATTTTAAAGATTTTTTTACGCTCTACAATTTTTTCTCAGAAAGTTTTCATGTACGATCGATAGTTTTCGAGATACCGAAGGAAAAAGCAAAATAAAGTAG
>NW_017282978.1:0-210 GCF_001594075.2 Trachymyrmex cornetzi
CCATTCGTTGAAAAGTTATTAACAGTTAAAGTAGTAATCATTTCACTGCTTTTCATGAAAAAAGTCAGATAACTCTGAGCGGTGAGAGAGGTATGGTGAACTAATTAAGAGAATATGATTCACCTTCGACCCTCACCACCCCCCAACCCCTGCAAAGGGGCGCCCGACTCTCACCTTTGACTCTAACCATACCCAAACCCCTGCGAAGAG
>NW_017282979.1:0-210 GCF_001594075.2 Trachymyrmex cornetzi
GTCTATAAAACCTTTCGTTTTTCATCATAGTGGTGTAAGTCATAATTAAGTGACTTATATAAGCATAAATAAGTAACTTACATCATTACGGCTTTTATTTTTCATATATCTTAATAAAAAAAAATCTTTCTAGACAAAATTACATTAATACAAAATTAGTTAATATAAATATTTTCTCATTAAATAAAGTTTAATGTAAATTAGCTTAGC
>NW_017282980.1:0-210 GCF_001594075.2 Trachymyrmex cornetzi
CTTTTCAGGGCCACATAAAGTACAACAATCGGCCCTTTTCAGGGCCACCAAAACATACTGTAATTACCGTGTAAATATATTGTACATAGAACGAACACTCTCTCTGGTCTTTCACACAAACCTAACGGAAGAAACCTTCAGCGATTCATCGACGATCCGGCAGAGAGGCCGAAGGCGACGGCCGCTGCATTATTAGTATAAGAGCGACTA
>NW_017282981.1:0-210 GCF_001594075.2 Trachymyrmex cornetzi
AGAATATTGGTACATATCAACACTAACTACAAAACCCTTATAAGTTATTTTTAATTCTATATGCCAAAATGTATTGAGCTTATTTTGCAGAATATTTATAATGTACGTGATAGTAGGATACAGATCGTATGATAGCAGAATATTGACAGTACTATAGTATGATAGTAGAATATTGATAGTATGAAATAATTTTCAAAAACTCGCTTTTGT
>NW_017282982.1:0-210 GCF_001594075.2 Trachymyrmex cornetzi
CGGGCGATCCGTCGGAATACCGCCATTGATCGGGACCCCGCGCCAAAAGTGTACACATTATATATGGAGAGCCTTTAGTGTTTAAAATATCATTTTACGCCCGAATAGCATGAACAACGCCATATTGACATGTTTTTGAAAGAAAGAGATTGTCCCTTAAAACAATATAATTATAATTTCTTTGTAAACCGTTTTTTAATTATCCCTTCC
>NW_017282983.1:0-210 GCF_001594075.2 Trachymyrmex cornetzi
ATGATAACAAAGTTTTAATAGTTTATCGTACCAAAATATCACGAAATGTACCTATAAAAAAAACTAAATTTTTTGGTACATACATGTTCGTATTTATTCAAATTGAAGTAGATATAAATAACGTTAGATTAAATCATGTGTAAATAGTATATGAGGAAATCATTAATAAGTATTAGTCTCTCCGGACATGAGGAAGAATCGCGCTTGCGA
>NW_017282984.1:0-210 GCF_001594075.2 Trachymyrmex cornetzi
CCAGTGAGGGGTTGTAGTGTTCGTGCTAGGAAGCGCGATAAGTTGTATGTCGGAGAGTGTATGACGCTAACAATCGGTCTGAGCGGGATGTTTGATTTGTGCACTTTCGGTAGTCCGTATAGTCTTAGTGGGAGAGAATTTGTAGGTTTTAATGTTGTTTTTGTTTCATTGGGAATGTTGCTTTTCTCCACTAGGATCTTGGTGTTCTGT
>NW_017282985.1:0-210 GCF_001594075.2 Trachymyrmex cornetzi
ATCTTTAATGTGTAGTAATCAAATTCATCATTATTTGTAAAATAAAAAAATATGAATAAAAAGCTTATATACTATATGTATATAAGGCTTAATGAATTTAAAAATGACTAACGAGCTTAATTATATATACATGCTAATTAATAGATGATTCTAATATAATTTCTTATTTTACTATATTAATACTGTTTACTATGGCAAAAATATAGTCTT
>NW_017282986.1:0-210 GCF_001594075.2 Trachymyrmex cornetzi
CGTATAAGTGGATCGATGAGTTACCGCGTCTATTATCAAATTACAATCGTCATAGACATCGAATTATCGGAATGCGACCGATAGACGTAACACCCGCCGTTGTAAAACGACTCTTATCGACAGTATACAGTCATGTAAAAATTGTTACTCCAACGAAATTTAAGATAGGTGATCCAGTTCGTGTTAGTAAATTCAAGACAATTTTTGAAA
>NW_017282987.1:0-210 GCF_001594075.2 Trachymyrmex cornetzi
TCCGTGGGCTTTCTTAGAGCGCGTCGAAGAACTGAAGGAAGATTACGAGCTAACCGACCTTCAATTCTTCAAAGGCCTACCCATGCTCCTGAAAGGAGACGCCCAGGCCTGGGATAGGGCGAACCGCCGCAGATGGGAGACCTGGGGCGACTTCGTCGACAGCTTCAAGGCTGCCTTCCTGCCGCACGCCGACGACTTCCAATTGTTGGA
>NW_017282988.1:0-210 GCF_001594075.2 Trachymyrmex cornetzi
TGCGTATTGACATCATATCTATAGTGATTGACAAGACATTCACGTTGTTGCCGTTTCAAATAAAACATTACTCATTTTATAGTATAGTATAATTTTTTTACTTTCTGGTTTGATTTTCGTTACGTAATGCCACTGTATAAATTCATGTAAAGACATCATTTCAAGTTCTTTCGGTCTATTTGGATAATGACTATCTATTACAGACGGACA
>NW_017282989.1:0-210 GCF_001594075.2 Trachymyrmex cornetzi
TAGAATTGAATAATAAATAAGCAGTACAGTCGAATCTTGTAAAAATATCATTTATTTTAAATATAAAAATAAATTTTCATAATTGTATTTTACATTTTATTATTTTGTATGACATCAATTCTTTTCCTTTTGTTTCTTATCACATTTCTTTCTTCGTTTTTTCTTTTATTAATTGCCTTTACTTCATTTGATTTGACTTCAGTTTTTTTT
>NW_017282990.1:0-210 GCF_001594075.2 Trachymyrmex cornetzi
GTGTTGCTTCTCTATATTATATATAAAAACGTATTTATGTAATGATGTTACCAGATAGCAAAGCCTGCGGAGACAGATTTTGAGTCGAACAAGCTATCAATATTTGATTGCAGAAGGGCGGCAAATTATTGCACATAAAATTTGTACTATTTACCAATGTTAGCAAATTGCTGTTAGAAATAGGACAAAGCGTATTGACACGTTTTGCCA
>NW_017282991.1:0-210 GCF_001594075.2 Trachymyrmex cornetzi
CAACCAATGACGAAGTAAAACAAGAGAGTTAAGACGGTGGTGAATGCTAAGTATTGCGTGGAAAGAGAATGCTAAATACGAGCGGGACCATCAGATACGGAGAAAGTATGAAAAGCTTGAAAATCTTTTTTTGAATACCTGCGAAGATACAAAATTGTGCACTTTCGAAAAAAGTAGTAGCATGGATAACAATTTGATAAGATTACATTG
>NW_017282992.1:0-210 GCF_001594075.2 Trachymyrmex cornetzi
CCCAACTGCATAATTTCCAATGCTTTTATTGGGTCCTTATCAAAATAGTATTTTTCTTTAATTTCGTGTTGGGCAACTCGTAAAACATTTGCATTGAATAAATGAGGAGGTTCGACATTGTCACTACTTTGCATTAATTTTTCTGCCATTTCAACTCTATATTGCATTACACTTTTTCCTCCTAATTCATTTATAATC
Organism: Trachymyrmex cornetzi; assembly: GCF_001594075.2. Taxonomy (NCBI): domain Eukaryota; kingdom Metazoa; phylum Arthropoda; class Insecta; order Hymenoptera; family Formicidae; genus Trachymyrmex; species Trachymyrmex cornetzi. The sequence goes on from NW_017282992.1 coordinate 199, forward strand.
GCTTGTCTAATA
>NW_017282993.1:0-210 GCF_001594075.2 Trachymyrmex cornetzi
TTAGGTCTTGATCGATGATTGAACAGGGGTTTACATATTATTTACAGGTAATACGATCTTCTATAAAAACAGGTTTAAAAAATAAGTTTTTTTTTAAACAGTATTTGGTTACAAAGTTAATAAAAAAGTAAAATATTGTATGAATGTAAGTATTAAAATTATACAAATGTATGTGTGTTTATATAACTTCTTCCACATATAAGCTGCTTA
>NW_017282994.1:0-210 GCF_001594075.2 Trachymyrmex cornetzi
TATATAAAGAATTAAAAAAATTACTATTCTTTTTTGTGAAGGATAAGAATTGTCATCCTTTTTAGGTAAAATTTCCTTATAATATTGTTTCCAGTAATTCAAAAATATGCTTCTATCACCAATAAGAGGTATTAAATCTGTAATAAGTTGTTGATCAAGATTTTTCAGTACACATTTAGTAATTCTATTTCCTAAAACAAAAGAAACATA
>NW_017282995.1:0-210 GCF_001594075.2 Trachymyrmex cornetzi
ATAATTAAACATATAGTAGTCAAAAATAAAACAATATTTTTTTCTATTTATTTATAAAATTACGGTCAAAAATAAAACAATATTTTTTTTCTATTTATTTATAAAATTACGGTCATTACGGAAGATGAAAGAGAAGAGTCCTATAAATTTGGCGGGATCCGGCCAGAATGACAATTAGATGTAAATAAAATAATATTTATACATATAAAG
>NW_017282996.1:0-210 GCF_001594075.2 Trachymyrmex cornetzi
ACTTTAAAATCAAGTGATTTCATTGGTGAGAATAGGACCGCGGGTGCTTATACTTATTAAAATCGACTTGTTTTCTATTGGTTATACTGTATTCGCCCAGTGGATTCGTGGTGGCGAGTGCGCATAGAAAATTTTAAATTCTTATAAAATACTTCCAATTCTCCAGCCTCTGATTGGCTGATACGAGCCGGCCAATCGCAGTCTCTCGCG
>NW_017282997.1:0-210 GCF_001594075.2 Trachymyrmex cornetzi
TTTTTGTTTAATTATAATTTAAAAAAATTTTTTTAATTTGTTTTTTGAAGATTTCCGTCTATATTGTAATTAACTTCTGGCAGCAGTCGGGAGTATATTAAAAAAAAAAACAGATTTTTAGGTTAAAACAGACTTTTTTAAAATTTTTCCTTTAAGGACGTTCTCCGACTGCAGTTGTGCTCAACCTAAAGTTTACTCGCGTCCACGCAA
>NW_017282998.1:0-210 GCF_001594075.2 Trachymyrmex cornetzi
AGCCAATATGAATATTACATAGATAGCCAAAGGCAATGTAAATGCACGAATTTTTTACCCGCAATAAATAAGGCGTGAATTGCTCTGTTTATTTATGTCTATCAACCTTTCATTATTTAAAATTACTTGTCAAAGCATAATCAAATATAATTGTCAACAAGGCAGCTCAATGTGATTGTAATAATGCGGCAATAAAATTCACGATTGCCA
>NW_017282999.1:0-210 GCF_001594075.2 Trachymyrmex cornetzi
CATAATATTGTAGGAGTCTTCAAGACAAATTCAAATCACGGTCGAAATATCACTTTTATTTTTGTTTTATTGATTTTATTGCATATTTTATTAAATAAGTACGTATGTATGTATATTCTGTGTTTTAGTCAGAAGTCGTAAGTACTGTTGTTACAAATAATTGTTACAAATTTTATATTACGTATCAATAAAATCAATAAAAGTGACGTT
>NW_017283000.1:0-210 GCF_001594075.2 Trachymyrmex cornetzi
AAGAAAAAAGGCGTGATCGCTCTCAAAGTCGTTATAGAAAAAAGCAAGGAGAAGGGGGCATGTATTTCTACCACCGACGCTTCAAGGAAAAAGCTAAGAAATGCACACAACCGTGCACCTTCAAAAAAGAAGCGGAAAATTAACTGAGCGCCCGTTGGTAGCGGCAAACGGCTCAGTCCCGCAACCCCGCCGCTTATTCGTCACGGATCG
>NW_017283001.1:0-210 GCF_001594075.2 Trachymyrmex cornetzi
TTCTTTACTGTCAAATATATATCTTCACGAATTCGACGTATTCATGGATTCTATGATAAAAAAGTATAAAAATTGGAATAAAAAAGTATCTAAAGCTAATCCAGTGTATAAAAATTTACGTAAAGAAATTTCTCGTTTAAATAAAAACGATCATCTTAAAGAATTTCCAGAACAAAGAAAAATAATAAAAAATCTACAAAACTCACTGAA
>NW_017283002.1:0-210 GCF_001594075.2 Trachymyrmex cornetzi
GAAAATTTGTTTAAACGACGAATTATTTTAGCTAAATACTAATAAATACTCTTTTATTACATGGATTAATAGATAAAAGTCGAAATATTTCACAAAATACACAATAATCCAAAATATCGAGAGTTTCGAGAACAAAGTTTCTCCATATTTATTGCGTTCTTGAAACACTTTCTTGAAACTTTTAGATAATCTTTTGTCGCAAGAGATAAA
>NW_017283003.1:0-210 GCF_001594075.2 Trachymyrmex cornetzi
GAGACCCTGCGAGTCTTAGAAATAGCTGGGGAGGCGGAGAGAAAGACCTCGTCGATGAAGGGGAATCTCCGTCGACACATTAAAGTTGGGGTCAATGTAGCTAAGGTGGGCGTGCAAAGACTGGCCTCCGAAATTGTTAAATGCACAGGCCGGTGGACGAGACAAGGGCCGCTAACATGGCCCTTGAAAGGGAAATCCTCAAACTTCGCC
>NW_017283004.1:0-210 GCF_001594075.2 Trachymyrmex cornetzi
TCTTAACTAAGTTAAATTTTCAAAGTTGTTAACTTTAACCTAACTTAGTTAAAAAAAAAGTTAACCTATTCAATCCTGCTCATTATTATGTACTGAAAACAAGAATTTTTTTAGAGTATATTGTATAAAATTAATCATATAAACGATTTTATATTATAAGTAAATGGAATTTGTTTTAATAATTTTGATTGAAGGATTTTTACTAAAGAT
>NW_017283005.1:0-210 GCF_001594075.2 Trachymyrmex cornetzi
TCTTTCCGAGCCCGAAGGGGCCCGTTCCAAAACAGGAGTCATTTCTACCTCTGCTGCGACCACTTCGCTTTCCAAGCCCTTGCAGGCCTGTACTTGCGGCGTGATCGCAGCAGCTCCCTCCGAGTGCCCTTTCGAGCCCTCGGTTATTTCTTGTATGTTTAAGTTTTCAAAATTTTCCATGCAAGTCCCACGAGTAGCTAGGGAACGACT
>NW_017283006.1:0-210 GCF_001594075.2 Trachymyrmex cornetzi
ATGTTGTTTAATGCGAGATATAAAATAGTTATTAAAGCGAATTCAAAATAGTATTCTAAATGATAGATTGTAGAAGTAAATGTTCACATAATTCGATGATCTCCAAGTAAATGATACATTAATTGACAGATACTTAAAGCTCTGTTAAAGTACCATACCATCTGTATTAACATCTGTACTTTGAATAATTTGTTTAGTTTGCGTGATATA
>NW_017283007.1:0-210 GCF_001594075.2 Trachymyrmex cornetzi
AATGGTCACTTGTGCAATGGCACTCGTGACATCCCTCCCCCCTTAGAAAAAAGAAATGAGGAGAGTCGAATTTCTTAAATATTTTAATACAATTATTTTTCAAGTATTATATAATCGTTTCTTACATTTATACTTATTTAATATAGTATAGCGTCATTGGTGCGGAATTGTACTCCCGTACTCGATCTGTCCGGATTATTATCTCTCGGT
>NW_017283008.1:0-210 GCF_001594075.2 Trachymyrmex cornetzi
CTGGAAATAATAATTTTGTCAGTGAGTCAATGACAATTGCTACATATATTTTGAAGTCAAGTTTCGAAATTAATTCAGTGATATATTTTAGCATAGAATTTTCATCACTTTGTTTTATTAAATGTTCTCCCACTAGTAATGATAATGATATTTTAGCATAGAATTTTCATCACTTTCTTTGTTTTATTAAATGTTCTCCCACTAGTAATG
>NW_017283009.1:0-210 GCF_001594075.2 Trachymyrmex cornetzi
CATGTTTGTTTCCACCAATGTAGTTTAAGTTTAATTTCAGTTCAACTAACTTTTCTCCTTTATTTTTCTCGAAGAATTAGAAAAGGATGAAGAGTAAGTTGAATCGAGATTAAAGTTAATCTATACATTGATAGAAACAGGCATTGATCTTCGCTAAGCGTACTTTACACGTAATTTGCAGTTGTAAATCTTTTTTTCAAGCTTTCAATC
>NW_017283010.1:0-210 GCF_001594075.2 Trachymyrmex cornetzi
AAAAATTCACGAAATTTGAATAACTATTTGTTTAGATAGTGCCATTTACTTACAGTAAATAAATATTTATTATCTGTAAGAACAAATGGTACTATCTAAACAAATATTTATTCAAATTTCGTAAATTTTTTTTTCAGTGTACAAGAAGGTATTAGGAGTATTAAAGTGAAATTAATCTTATTTCTCCGAAGTGTCAATTCGATCGCTAAA
>NW_017283011.1:0-210 GCF_001594075.2 Trachymyrmex cornetzi
ATTTACTTTTTAATTTCTTACAATCTTAAAAAATACACTAAATGTTTAGATAAATTTGGTACAATATTTTTAAAAAATCGAAAATGATAGTAGACACTGTCTTATTCAAGGTAATAATTAAATAAATAAGATGAGTAAATATATGACTGTTCCTACGAAACTTGAAATAAACATTTTTCTCACAAAAATTTGTAATCAATATTAAATCAA
>NW_017283012.1:0-210 GCF_001594075.2 Trachymyrmex cornetzi
GCAAAGTTTCTATACAATTATACTTAAATTAAAAAAACATACTTCCGGATATTTTGGCTATATTTCGTGCCATTGTCAGTAAAATATCCATAAATTCCCGGGTTAAGATCAAGTCCTTATTTCGATTCCGATTTCCAATTTGTCACCGTAATTGAAAATTCAGATGTAATTTATTAATCTATTATACATATAACATTGTAAAAAAAAATA
>NW_017283013.1:0-210 GCF_001594075.2 Trachymyrmex cornetzi
AAACTTTTATAAGAACGACAAGATCTACAACATATCAAATTTTTAGACAATCCGACAGAAATTTAGTTTTATTTTTTATCATTGTCTCCTTTTAAAAAAGACAATTTATCATCAAACTGCCATGCATATAATATATGATTACTCGATACATATTTTACAAATTAATTCAAAATCACTCTTTAAAACTATTATTATAATCATTAAAGGTAA
>NW_017283014.1:0-210 GCF_001594075.2 Trachymyrmex cornetzi
ATGTAATTATAATAATAATTATTATTATATAATAATAATAATATTTTATTATTATAATATTAAATATTATATTTTTTAATAATACTCAAATACCTTCGTCTTCATTGTCATTTTTGTTTTCGGCAACTTCTGTGATTGTGGAAGATTTTACATCGTTAATTTCCATGAATTCTTTTACTTCGTCTGCAAGATTATCGTTATCATCAAGAT
>NW_017283015.1:0-210 GCF_001594075.2 Trachymyrmex cornetzi
TAATCTTATCTCTTTCTCTCTTTCATGAAGCGACGCGTGACGCGATCAGTGGATACGTACTATGGCTGTGTTCCAAAATTGTTTGTCAGCGCTGGCAGTACTGCCAACGTTCCAAAAATCATCGTAGCACGCTGTGGCAGTGCTGCGAGAAGGTAAAGACGTCATTAATGTTGTCGTCATTTCCTACTGCGGCTGCTGCGGCTGTCGAGG
>NW_017283016.1:0-210 GCF_001594075.2 Trachymyrmex cornetzi
CGTTAGCTTTTTTTTATGGTTCTTTTTTTTGTGCTGGCAGATTCTCAATCGCGTAAAAAAAAACCACTTATTGTTAGAACAAATACTCCAGTAAAACAAAAAAGACAAGTATGTCTTTATATTTATATATGTATATTTTTGTTATTACATATTTACGTGTATTACATATTTAGCCTCTCAAGAAGGATGTACGGTTCGTGAATTCTCGAT
>NW_017283017.1:0-210 GCF_001594075.2 Trachymyrmex cornetzi
AGAGATCTGACACACACATACACGAACTTTTCTTAGGACTAATCACGAGGCATTAACATTTATGATAAAACACCTTTCGAACAGCAAGAAAAGGAAATTATTAAATCACGTTCTTTATGAGAACGTGCGCCATTCACGCGAAATACAATAGTAATGCTGCTCGCAGAGATTTGATAGCGCCATTTTATTCTACATATCTAAAAAAAAAAA
>NW_017283018.1:0-210 GCF_001594075.2 Trachymyrmex cornetzi
TGATATCAAATTTAAACCAGAATTATACCTCCCCGATAATAGTGATATCCGGCTATCCGGTCGGAAAGTAGAAAAATGCCGGATAATACCGGATATCGGATAATTTATGGATATCCGGTGCATCCCTATTAAGAACATATTCTTTTCGCCGATTATTTATTAATCAGTCAATAATTTTCTGTCAAATGAAAAAATAGATTTGCTATTTTG
>NW_017283019.1:0-210 GCF_001594075.2 Trachymyrmex cornetzi
ATTTTTTATTTGTGTCCTTTTTAATTTTAATTAAATTTAATTTCAGATAATCTGGAAATAAAAAATTCGAACAGATTAGTTTATATATATGAAATAATTTAGCCTTTAATGATTTTCCGAAAAATTGAATGATGACAAAATTCAAATTTTGATATTTTATACAAAAATCAGAAATTTTTTGTCCATAAAAAAGTACAAATTTAAAAAATC
>NW_017283020.1:0-210 GCF_001594075.2 Trachymyrmex cornetzi
ACGAATAAGTAAAATAATATATTCTTTATATTTTTAATGTTCTCCGATCAATAGGGGGCTTTATTACACGGTTTCTACTTTATTTCTTGGATACTTTACGCATTCACGCAGCTCACGACCATCTTAGTTTAATTGTGTTACAATAAGTGATCATATCAGTTTATAATAACCAGGAAAAAATATTACAATATATATTATATATATATATAT
>NW_017283021.1:0-210 GCF_001594075.2 Trachymyrmex cornetzi
AGAAAAAAAATTGTTTTGAATTTATTTTATTAAGTATTCGAGATGGGCCCAAATACTACTTACATGCATTCTTGACTCATCAAGCTGGGGCCAGTCGTGCACTGTGAATATTGCGTGCCATAGTATCTACACGTTATATGATCCTGAACAACATTCAACAAGAGGTTTTAGCCGTTGGTCGAACATATTGGGTAATGCTAATGCCGACGG
>NW_017283022.1:0-210 GCF_001594075.2 Trachymyrmex cornetzi
CACTATCTGTTTTCAATTCGAAAAGTTCATTATTAATTGGTTAATTTATTTAACCGCTTTATTATTGGAATTATATTTTATTTAAAAAAATACAATATCTTCGTAGTCGATGCATCTCTCATATAATTTTTCTTTTTTAACGTCTCTTAATTTTTCGAATTTAAGGATATATCAGATGTATAAATCTACACAAAAAATAACTGAAGTTGG
>NW_017283023.1:0-210 GCF_001594075.2 Trachymyrmex cornetzi
AAAAGGCACTTTTATTTTTAAACTTTAGTGGTCCCAGATAAACAAAGGGGGAACCAGTTTCTCAAAAAATCGAAAACAATATTAAAATATTAATACACTCAAGTAATACACGCATATACATATATATATATATTATACCTATATATATATATATATAAAATAATTCAGTAATATAATAACTATGTACAATTACTAAAAGGTTGCAACACT
>NW_017283024.1:0-210 GCF_001594075.2 Trachymyrmex cornetzi
ATTATTAATTACACAAACTGTATTAATTATGTGAATAATTAGAATGCGTTTGAATTCAAATATTTTTCAAAAGATAATCATTATTATTAATTTGATTATTTCGATCTTCTCTCTTTCTCTCTCTAACAAAGCTTTATGATAAACGCCCAAGGCGTTTGCTGAGCAACAAACGATAAGCGTTTCGGCGCATTCATTAAGTCACGTAAATGA
>NW_017283025.1:0-210 GCF_001594075.2 Trachymyrmex cornetzi
GAGTATAACTATAATGTATAACTTTAACTAATTATGACTAATACCTATTAACGAGAAAGCTTGCTGTTGAATATATAGAATACCCGACAATTTCATGATAAATCGCGCTTATCAGTGAATCTTTGACAATTGACCGGCCACCTAAATTATACCTGAGTTTCCATTAATTGCATATACAATATCAATATATTGTCACATTTGAGTTACGAT
>NW_017283026.1:0-210 GCF_001594075.2 Trachymyrmex cornetzi
AACTGACGCGAGAATTGTTGGATTCACCTTGCGTCCTTCAGGCGTGTGACCTTCGTTGCCCTTACAATCATATGGCTGCATTTTCGTATTGCGCTGCAGGAATTTTGGATCTTCCAACCAGATTGTTTGTGACTTTAATTTGTCAGAGCTGATTCCCCTTGATAGTGGATCAGCGGGATTGTCCTCTGATTTTACATAGTACCATGCTGC
>NW_017283027.1:0-210 GCF_001594075.2 Trachymyrmex cornetzi
AATGTCATACTGAATCACGACAAAAGATGACATAAATCGCTTGATAATTGGTTAATATGACGTCAAATTGGCATTATTTTGACTTCTTAAGGAATACACCGAATCAAGAAAAATCAAAATGATAATTTTTTATTACAAAATTTAATAAACTATTATTTATTGACTTTAAGCTTCAAAATAAAGTCATTTTGATTTTTTTGTTGATTTTTG
>NW_017283028.1:0-210 GCF_001594075.2 Trachymyrmex cornetzi
TTTTTGTACAGATGCTTTATAAATTAGACATAGAGATACATATTTACAACGCAATAATATGTTACCGTGAAACTTTATTTTTTATCACAATATCATAAATAATAACAATGGAAATACAATTTTAATTTGAAATGAGATATTATCAAGTTGTATTTATATTTTCATCTCGATATTTTGTCAGGATAATAATAGCACATTATAAAATTAATG
>NW_017283029.1:0-210 GCF_001594075.2 Trachymyrmex cornetzi
TGAATTTAAAATAAATAGATAAAAATAAAAAAAACATAAATAAGTAAATATATAATTAGAAAGCATACAGAATAATTAAAAACGTAGCAATGTTTAGGTTTTAATATAATGCGTAGATGTCATACGATAGATCCAAGTAATCAAGTAAAAAAATTGAATTTCGCTGAGTATCCAACAACAAATGTATGTAGCAGTCCATCATTAAAATTG
>NW_017283030.1:0-210 GCF_001594075.2 Trachymyrmex cornetzi
CCGAGCCGAAAGCTCTGTGATGTAAGCCGCGTCCTTCTGCTCCTTGATCTTTGTCGTGCTCGTGAACCGTATATGTATATACATATGCGTACTATGTGTATGTATGTGTGTTAATATGTGTATTAGTATGTGTGTTAGTATGTGTGTGAGTCGTCCGCCTTTTGTCTTATTTTACGTTGTGCACAACTTATAGCGCTTGTCTACGCGACA
>NW_017283031.1:0-210 GCF_001594075.2 Trachymyrmex cornetzi
ACATTTAACCTATGAAACTATATACACGCAAAGAACAATTTTATTAAAATATCTAAAAACTTAGATCTAAAAATAATTTTGTTGGACTATCAAAATAATTGCTTAGGAAATTTAAACACAATACTGTGTAAAAATTTTTGATATTCGGGCAACTAGCTTGAGCGTCATATATAATTATTTTAATAATTCAACAAAATTATTTTCAAACCT
>NW_017283032.1:0-210 GCF_001594075.2 Trachymyrmex cornetzi
CAACGTGTTATTATTTTTTATAATCGTGACATCTAAAAAATTCAACTCACCACCCCCTATCTCTATTGTAAACTGCAGACGAGGATGAAATGAGTTAAACACTTGTAAAATCTCTGTCAAGGGGTGCTCCCATGGCAATGTTATCAACATATCTTACATAAAAAGGGATATGAAACCCTAAGGTGTTCAAAGCTTTCATCTCTATGTCCT
>NW_017283033.1:0-210 GCF_001594075.2 Trachymyrmex cornetzi
GCGCATTATATGCTCAATATTTTGTAAAATATTTAAATCTAATTTTGAATTTTCTTTTAAACGGTAATCGATTGCCTCATTTGAATCAACTATAAAAAGCGGACCATTTGTTATAATAGATTTTCATTTGGTGCAGCAATTAATGACGTATTAATTTGATAATAAATCTGTCCTTGTATCTTAAAACAAAATGGTCCTCTATGTTTAAAT
>NW_017283034.1:0-210 GCF_001594075.2 Trachymyrmex cornetzi
CGTTATTTATATTAAAAATATATTGAAAAATCCAATCGTTATATATCATATGCATATATATATATGTACTTTTATTCACATATTTATTCTATAAAAATTATGTTAATACGATAAGCATATTATATACATGATATTATTATTAGATAGATTAACAAGATAAGAATATTAGATAGTTCTATCATGAGACTAATTAGATAATGCTGTCTTCTG
>NW_017283035.1:0-210 GCF_001594075.2 Trachymyrmex cornetzi
TTCAGATCGTCCCATAATCAGTCCGTCATCCACCCAGAGCGTTACATAGATGTTTCCAGTTTCATTTGCGTACACGCAAGGGTCAGCTGTCGTAGGCTTGAATCCTTGTTTCTTCATGAAGGTATCGAATCTTGAATGCCATGCTCGTGAAGCTTGTGGAAGGCCGTACAATGCTTTATTCAATCTGCATACTCGACCGGAGCCATCATC
>NW_017283036.1:0-210 GCF_001594075.2 Trachymyrmex cornetzi
AAATACTAAGGCACAGTCCAAGCCGGCAACGCTTTTCAAAAATATTGTCGAGGTGACGCAACACCTGAGACGAGAAGGAACACGTCCGTCCCGCTCGAGTGGTCTACAAGAACTTTACAAGATGACATGACGACTTTTTTTTTTACTTTTAAGGCCGCAGCACACACTCTTGCATAACGCATAATGCATAGTGCATAAAGGAATCAACCA
>NW_017283037.1:0-210 GCF_001594075.2 Trachymyrmex cornetzi
TAATATTTACAATAAATGTTTATGATCTGTGCAATCTAAGATCACAAAAATATTTACAAAATATTTCAAATAAAGCTTATAAATATTTATAAATATTTTATAAATTTTTAAGTATTGTCTGGGATATATATAAAATGTACAATAACAAGAATGTCAGAGAACAAGTGATTCAATTAATATTACCCGATTCTTTTTGAAGCATTATATAAC
>NW_017283038.1:0-210 GCF_001594075.2 Trachymyrmex cornetzi
GTTATAAATACAGTTTTAAAAATAATTTTATTGAACTATCTAAGTAATTATATTGTACGCATATAAACTATAATGATTACTATAATGTTACAACGTTTTACGGCATCATCATCATGCTGGAGTATTTTATATAATTTATCTTGATGATCTCTCTCTCTCTCTCTCTCAAATGTAATTTTAGTTATTCTATATTTTTGCCAAATTTTTATG
>NW_017283039.1:0-210 GCF_001594075.2 Trachymyrmex cornetzi
GGGTAATTTGCTCGCAAATTGTGAGTTCTTATATTTTTTGAAATGTTGCTTATTTAAAATACATAAATAATCAATAAACAACAGGACTAATGAGATTCAGAGCGGATAATTAAGCGCAAGTTTTGTAGATTTTTTTAATATACAAATCTTGCGTTTGATTATCCGTGTTGGCTCTCATTAGCTCTGTTATTTGTCAATTTTTTTTGTATT
>NW_017283040.1:0-210 GCF_001594075.2 Trachymyrmex cornetzi
ATTTTTTAATTGAAAATGGACGAATCAGAATTTTCTGGTTAAATCTACTAAAATTTCAGTTAAAAAAACGGAATTTTGATCTAATCAAAATCTTATTATTATTTTTTTTTCGTTTTTAAATAGATGTTTTTTTTTTCAATGTATAGGTACATCATCTTCAACGAACGTTACTCGCTTATTTTATATGTCATTCGATTCGAATGCGAATTA
>NW_017283041.1:0-210 GCF_001594075.2 Trachymyrmex cornetzi
ACGTTGGCAAAATGGAGTACTTTTCGGACTGGATTGGCACTTTCTTGATGTACTTCTACTATCTCTGGCATATAACAGTTTTCAAATAATACTAATTGTGTGGGCCTGCGAGACGAGTAAGAATCAAGCTCAAAATATCGGTACTACCGTTCACGATTTACTTAATAGTACCAATGATGAGAAAATCAAATACGAGGTAGTTATATTATG
>NW_017283042.1:0-210 GCF_001594075.2 Trachymyrmex cornetzi
ATTGTGTCATCATACGCGTTTTATTTATATGCATTATTTGTAAATTTTTCATAAGCTGTACATACCCCCCCTCCCCTTTCTTCTATGAGTAGCCATATAGCTCACCCCTATGGGATATGCGGCAAAAATACAAGGTTTCAAAAAATGTATTTTTTAATATGAAAAATAAATATTTCGAATTTCTAATATTTTTTTCATAGTAGTAGACAG
>NW_017283043.1:0-210 GCF_001594075.2 Trachymyrmex cornetzi
AAGACTAATAGATTCTGGTTATGCTAAATTGATTTATCGCGCTTTGCCACTTTTAACTCATCACAAGGAAACAAGATACATTATTCCTTCTTATTCCTGCGTGGCCAGTTTTTAGCTACTACTACGGAACATTGGGATAATACCATGAATCTACACTCATACGCAAAAAAAACGGGCCACTTAAAATTTAGCACTAATTTTTAATATTTT
>NW_017283044.1:0-210 GCF_001594075.2 Trachymyrmex cornetzi
CAAAATCACTAACGTGAGCGTACCACATTCGTTGTATTTATCAAGATATCTTTGATAACAACGTATGAAATATAAGGGGCAAGTAATACCTGAGCAGAGATAGTGTTACGCTAGACCGTGATACGTGCGGAATAAAATCGAAGTGCGATCAAATACAATTGTTACAGATAATTACCACAATGAGGTAAGAAAAAAGTTTTCTGAGAACTA
>NW_017283045.1:0-210 GCF_001594075.2 Trachymyrmex cornetzi
TATATACTTTATTATAGGATTACCAGATTATATTCGTGGAAAATTTTATAATGGTTTTCCTGACGATTGGGAGAACGTTCATCAAATATGGAGGACATATGCCGAGCAAAGATGTCCAGTAACGTTTCGTTGGCCCACCCCTATTACTGACAGTGATGACGATTTAAAAAGCGAATTGACAGATATGACTTATGCACATGTAAAATATAA
>NW_017283046.1:0-210 GCF_001594075.2 Trachymyrmex cornetzi
AAGTTCAAATTTACATTACCATCATGTGTCCCATTTCAAACCATGCAACTTTCGTTCGAAAAATTTTTCAATAAAATCATCGATTCGCGAGATAATCGATCATATTAATTAAAATGAAACACCCTGTATATATAATATATATGTGCGTTCTGCGTCAAACATACATATATTGGTAAATATTGACATTTATCAACGTATTAATTACATAAA
>NW_017283047.1:0-210 GCF_001594075.2 Trachymyrmex cornetzi
CATAGATTATTTCTAATATGAAATAATTTATGCTCTTATGTCATAGTGAAAATCGTTACTAAACTATAAATATTATTGTACAATAATAAAAAGAATAACCGGAATGAACATCGAGTGCCTGTTTCTACGATGCTTGATTCCAACTACCCGAAGACAAGTCTTGGGTACAATGCGTCGTATGCTCACAGTGGTTGTGGCTGTTTGTATTTT
>NW_017283048.1:0-210 GCF_001594075.2 Trachymyrmex cornetzi
TCACATGAAACATAATGCTTTAAAAGTACAATATTACTCATATAATACAATATTACTGCAATATTACTCGTTTCATTTTTATATCGAATTGTACGGATATTATGTATTATATATCTATATATATTATTACTCATCACAAATTGATGTTGTTGTATATTTCACACGTATACTAAGATTAGCGTTTTCGGATGACACCGCACGGCGTTTGTA
>NW_017283049.1:0-210 GCF_001594075.2 Trachymyrmex cornetzi
AATTATCATCTAACATCACATCATCATCTTGCTTTTGAAGCTATTGTTATCTATTGACATTTTTTGGATCTAGTTTTACTATTTCGTGCGCCTGTAAGGGTATTATCTGGTAGTGGTCAGCTTATAAATTTTATGATTTTTTCAATAGCATAGCTCTGCTTAAAAATGTTATAAACTATGCCACCCTAGTTAATACGACACTAGGTAAAC
>NW_017283050.1:0-210 GCF_001594075.2 Trachymyrmex cornetzi
CCATTAACTATTGCTCGATTTATTTCTCTCCTACCAAAGTCTTCTTCCAAACCCAATGAACACATATAAATAATTATTTCTCACTCTCTCGGGGAAGAGCGCAAAATTTAATTAGGATAAAACAATTTCACCTGAAATAAAAACCATCAAGTTTCCAATCGGCAATACAAATATGTACTCATAGTGATTATTAATATTTTTAAATATTTC
>NW_017283051.1:0-210 GCF_001594075.2 Trachymyrmex cornetzi
GTAAACGGACACGCGGAATAATGCACAGAAAAAAGGAGAATCCTCGATTCGCATCGAGTTCACAGAATGTGATCATTACAGCAACCTACATTGATCTATGTATGACCAATCGTGGTGTTGATCAAATGAGGAGCGTGTATGTACTTAATGTAATAGATTGATCAAATGGCTGTTGTCGTATATATTCTTACCAGAAACAAAAGCCCATAT
>NW_017283052.1:0-210 GCF_001594075.2 Trachymyrmex cornetzi
CGCCATGTGAGTGAGGCGATTGAGCATCACGTCTCAAAGGAACGTGCTTATGTTCGGCGAGTCAGGAATTTGCACCTGGCGCAAGCCAAATTGAGCCCTCTCAGAGAGGTGCAGCAGTTAAGAGAAAAAAATGAAACCGCGGTGACGGCGGAAAAGTTGAGCGAGGCACTCAAAAAGGTCACCGAGGTGACAATGGGAGTACATTATGCT
>NW_017283053.1:0-210 GCF_001594075.2 Trachymyrmex cornetzi
TATGAAAAGGAGATGACTTTTTGAGGCGTCGTATCTTATATAAAATTTTGACGTTTCGGATTTCGCATCACGATATCTCCGTTCGTGGGACATGTAGAGGTGAAATACATTATTATATAATTCGGACCCAAGCTGTCGATGGAGCTTATATTCAGAACTCGATCGGTCTAACCTTTATTTAAAAAACCGAGAATTTCGGATGCTCGGATG
>NW_017283054.1:0-210 GCF_001594075.2 Trachymyrmex cornetzi
TATTTTAAATGTTTATATCGATCACATGATCGAATTTACCTCCCGATAATTCGTCGACACCGCGTATGTATCATAATAATGGATAGGTTTTATTTTCTTTATTTTCTCCTCATTTTGCTTTCGAAATAGTCATTGCATCTTTTTGCTTATTCTCCTATGTTCTTGTTGAGACCACCAATGAAAATAAGTGTTTTGTTTATCGAAAAACGA
>NW_017283055.1:0-210 GCF_001594075.2 Trachymyrmex cornetzi
TAGGACACACAAAACGTCGTACGGTAATAAAATTTGAAATTCATGGAACGAAGCAAAGCTAACAATGAAAGACACTCTTATATAAGTAACAATTGCATTATTAATTTCGTCAAATATCTCAATTTATTTAAAGGTTACATCCAATTACTGGAATCTAAAAACGTCGACAGATGGTTGCGATTAGCATCTTATGTTCCGTGACGAATCATA
>NW_017283056.1:0-210 GCF_001594075.2 Trachymyrmex cornetzi
TCGTAGTAGACGCATATAGTAAATGATTTGAAATCATCGACATGCAAACCACAACTGTAGTTTTCACTCTCGAAGATTTATTTGCTCGCCACGGGCTTCCCGAAACCTTTCCTCAGTGATAATGGAACGCAGTTCACCGGCGGTAAGTTCCTCCCAGAAATTCTGCGAAGGACAGAGTATCCAACATGTTCGAACAGCACCATTCCACTC
>NW_017283057.1:0-210 GCF_001594075.2 Trachymyrmex cornetzi
GTTACCCTAATCACTTTTAAACAAGGTTCCGGTTGTTACTTTTTAAATTTTGGTTTTTTAGTACAAAAATATGAGGAACTCTTTTATTTTGATAAGAAATATTATAGAACTATGAAACTGTCATTATTGTTTTTATATTAATAGAATGTCGTGCAAACTTTACAGATCCATATAAATTTGGATTGTGAAGTTAGCATTCTATTAATATAA
>NW_017283058.1:0-210 GCF_001594075.2 Trachymyrmex cornetzi
AATTGTCACAAAATGGGAGGTAAAAAAATCGACCAATATGAAATAAAGTCCATAACGGTCGAAACTAGATCTTTAGTGCTTAAATAATTCAGCGTGAATTTATATGACGCTGAATACACGCGCTGTAAAAAAAAAATATATATATATAAAGCTAGAGCCAATTTGCAGCTGTCGGTGAAATCAAATACATGTAAATAATTTATTCCATGC
>NW_017283059.1:0-210 GCF_001594075.2 Trachymyrmex cornetzi
GGACGATGACCAGTGTGCGTTATCAGTCAGCTGTGCTGGCTGTCTGACGTTCTTCTTTTCTGACGCTTGTCGTCCGTCCGCTTGATTTTTCCAGGGCTTATGAGACAATTCACAGCGTCTCTTTTCAGCTCGTATTTGCGTTTACTTTTTGCGTATTTAAATGTGCTTCTCTTGTGTGAACACGTTGCTTATTCACGAAGCATACGCAAA
>NW_017283060.1:0-210 GCF_001594075.2 Trachymyrmex cornetzi
GGCAATACTGTAACTTTCAAGCCTTATAACTCGAAAAGTACTTTATGAAAAAACATTTTATTACAGTGTTTTGGAAAGCTCTCGAGGTGTGCTACAAGAATATGTGATGAGAAGTAAGGGGTTCCATTTAAAAAATTCAAAGTGACATTGCTCTGACCTTGGTGATGCCACCCAAGGTCATACTGATCTGATCACTGAATAGATCATTTA
>NW_017283061.1:0-210 GCF_001594075.2 Trachymyrmex cornetzi
ACAATAATGCGTACAGGTGCACCAGGTTTGTGTATTTTTGGTGCACCATAAGCTCTTGGTGCATTTTGGTCAGTCTTGGATAACTGTTTATAGGTGAGCCCATCTATAAACCCATTGGTCTTCCAACGTTTTAAAAATCTTTTAAATCGCTAGAAATCTTCTTAATCGGATTTTTTTGAATGACAATATAAGTGTTCGTGTCTAGTAATT
>NW_017283062.1:0-210 GCF_001594075.2 Trachymyrmex cornetzi
ACTTCAACATGTAAAAACTTAAATTAAAATTCGCATAAGAATAAGAAGAGGAATAAAATTAAATACGAATAAACGCTGACGATTAATTTTAAATATCTTTTCATTTCACGAATTTTCGCCATGTCAATTCGGTCCACTAAAATTAGCAGATGTGATAGTGCACGAAAATATATTAAAATGCCTTGTTCAATATTCCACGAAGAAAGCTCT
>NW_017283063.1:0-210 GCF_001594075.2 Trachymyrmex cornetzi
GATAATATAAGTAAATAGTAATAGATGCATTATTCTTATTTTTTATATATATACGGAAAAAAATCTAATTACATAAGTTGGAAGATTCAATCAGAAAGATGTATAGAAAAAATGGTTTTGTTGAAATACCCTACAGCAAGAAATTTTAAAAAAATTTAATTAGATATAAATAGAGAGACATAAATAATTTTGTAGAACCATCATAATAAT
>NW_017283064.1:0-210 GCF_001594075.2 Trachymyrmex cornetzi
CATCAATTCCCACTGACGCGTAAACTCGGACCATTCATTGAGAATAATTCGCGGAACGGGCTCGTCCCAGTGTATTCCGCACCGCCACACGTCTTGCATCAATCTCTTGACGAATAGTATGACCGGGCCTAATAAGCCTATAGGATCAAAATCTTCGCGATCTCCGATAACACTCTTCGCTTTGTCACCTGCTCGAAACTTTTAATTGGG
>NW_017283065.1:0-210 GCF_001594075.2 Trachymyrmex cornetzi
ACCCGCTTACGAGCTAAGATGAATTTGACACGCTCTATTTACGAACAGTTTTTATATAAAGCGTTAATGATATACAGATAAAACTAAAATTGTAGATTAGTAGATTAATTGAAGTGTATAGTTGCGCGACTGCAATGTAAGGGCATAGAATATGTAATCCATTCGTTAATACATTTTCATAAAGTAAGGCGAGACCTAATGTATGCAGTG
>NW_017283066.1:0-210 GCF_001594075.2 Trachymyrmex cornetzi
GTACCATTTGGATTAAGTAAATAATAAAGATAGTATCACTTGAGTTTTATTTTTTATTTGGTAGAATTTAATTTATTTGTTGATATCAAATCATTCGTATAAATAATACATACCATTAGATTAATATTTATTATTTATTTTATTTGACATGGTATAAAGAAGTGGGATTTAACTTGGCGCCAGTTCTCGATATCAAATCTTTTATAGGAA
>NW_017283067.1:0-210 GCF_001594075.2 Trachymyrmex cornetzi
ATGGGCTTGAATCTCTGTACAAGACCCGAACATGAGCCAGCCACAGTAATCACATTTTACTGCCTGAAAAAAATTAACACATTTATTATGAAACGTATAATTTCAAATTTTTGTTCAAAAATTTCAGGGTTTTTGGTAAATAAAACAAAAACTACTATGTATATAATCAATATGCCAAATAATTGAATGAAATTGTCAATTTATTCTTAT
>NW_017283068.1:0-210 GCF_001594075.2 Trachymyrmex cornetzi
ACGATACTGTCAATAATATCGAATCAAATGAGGAAGAACATAGTAGTAATAGTAGTGATAGTACCCATGTACGATTTTAAAACTGTGCCAACATCGGGCCAATGTCGGCTGCCAACTTCCGACTGTCGGCCCGGTACTGACTGTAATGTCACGCCGACGTCGGCATAATATCCAAATGATAAGATCGGTCCAACATTAACGCCAGTGTCG
>NW_017283069.1:0-210 GCF_001594075.2 Trachymyrmex cornetzi
GCTCAGCAGCACATCTCATTGTACATCGCTCTAAGTCTCTACTCTTTTCAACGCCTTCTGACTCCTCGTGTATGTTCGTGATAATTCCAATGTCACCAGTGGGCTTTAAAGAGTCTTTGTAACTCGGCATCTGCTCCAACGAGATTGGTGCAACAATCGCTCGTGATGGTGGAACAGATGCCTCTGCGACTTGTAAAGTGTTTGTATGCG
>NW_017283070.1:0-210 GCF_001594075.2 Trachymyrmex cornetzi
ATAATGTTCCTTGTTCATCGAATGTAAACAAGGATAAATGATGCATCGTGCATTCATAATCTATGAGATACTTACGAAACAGCATGTAACATAGAGAAATTCAAATTTAATCCTATCGTTACAACCTTCATAATTTCTATAGTTGGTACCATGGTACATACTATTTTGTTCCAATTCACTACAGAAAACAATACGACGACATAAAACAAT
>NW_017283071.1:0-210 GCF_001594075.2 Trachymyrmex cornetzi
GGGGCGCGTCGCAGTGGTGGCACTGCGTCGTCGGTTTCTTCCCGATCCGACACAGGTACTCACTGAAGCACCCGTGGCCGGTGAGCACCTGTGTCAGACGGTACAAGAGTCCGCCCCACCCCCTGCCCGTCCATTCGTCCAGGCAGGGGAGGATGGCCTCCATGGTCCGAGTCCCTCCCGCCGGCGGGTTGTCCCGCAGGCTATCTCGCC
>NW_017283072.1:0-210 GCF_001594075.2 Trachymyrmex cornetzi
TGCCACATATCGTCAATAATCAACAGTTCGATACACTTGTCACTACCCGCGGGAATCTTAATGCACGTGCACTAACGCTGGATCTTATCTGCGATTTTCTTCGCCCAATAATAATCGTCCTTTATTTCATTGACATTTATATTTTTGTTGTCATCGTTCTTACATTCTTCTCGTAATCGCGTATACACTCTCTGTCGCGCGAGTAAAGAC
>NW_017283073.1:0-210 GCF_001594075.2 Trachymyrmex cornetzi
AAATTATATATACTGTAATTTTTTTAAGTCAATGGAACTAATACTATTGATTTGGTAACAATTCAAAAATGGTTCGGTTCGTTTTGATTCACGATAATCACCTGTTTTAAGTGTGACCATAAAGAGTTAAGTATTAGAAATATTACCTCTTTCGCAGTCTTTGGTAATGAATTATACACTTCGGGATTTGTGTGTTCTCCAACACTCTTA
>NW_017283074.1:0-210 GCF_001594075.2 Trachymyrmex cornetzi
CTAATTTCGTTATACAAAACAATATTTTTTATACGTTTATTCTTTTCCTATTTAAGCGTGATGATCGCGGACAATATTTTTTACACGCTTTTAAGCGTGATGTCTCCATTGACAATATTTGTTAAACGCTTATCCTTTTACCTATCTATTGTAAATGGTTTTAAAACTTATATGTAAATATTTAATTTTATTCAAGAATTTTTATATTTG
>NW_017283075.1:0-210 GCF_001594075.2 Trachymyrmex cornetzi
TCAGAAAAAGCGTAGCTTTATGTGTCCATATTTCATTTGATTCTACAAAGAAAAAAGTACATTTAATAAATTTTCCTTACGCAATTGTATTTCTATTTCTTTAAAGACCTAAATTTGGTACATCTGTTTTATTTTTATCATAATTATCATTATCGTCATGTTGAATGGTACTGGTTCTTGAACAATTGTGCTTACGATTATCATTTATTA
>NW_017283076.1:0-210 GCF_001594075.2 Trachymyrmex cornetzi
TTTGATCATTATTCATCGTCTATCTCTATTTGGTGTCCTTCTGTTCCTTCTCTTTCTTCTATTGCCCGGATTTGGGTACAGTTGACGGCCCTTATTAAGATTTCTCCACAAAAAGGTCAGATGACTTTCGAGGGGGCGATTGTGCCTCCATCCGCACGGGGTTGTCGGGGGAACAATGATCGTCGGGAAAGAGGACATTGACCCTTACTA
>NW_017283077.1:0-210 GCF_001594075.2 Trachymyrmex cornetzi
TATCATAGAAATGTTGGTTGAAAGTGTATTACGATAGCGAACTAAAGTCGAGAAAATGAACAATTGGCATGGTCAAATCATTTGATAAGAGCGAAGTTATCGATAATTCACACAAAACTATAGTATATTATTCGTACTTTAAAGTGGCTGATAACCGAGAAGCTAGCGGTATAATTTATACAAAAATATATTATTTGTATTTTAAAGTAG
>NW_017283078.1:0-210 GCF_001594075.2 Trachymyrmex cornetzi
TTTCTTTATTGTTTATTCGTATGTTTCCTACAGTGCACGTACCATTTTGAGGAAGGTGTTCGCACTGACACCGACAGCGTACAAATTTCTGGACATTGGGATCGCCGCGGGACCAATGTCTCAAGTGGAAATTGCGATTGGCGATAATCGAGGCAACCGTATCGTCCTGCCTAACGCTACGTGGATGGCGTTTATCGAAAAACGGTCGGA
>NW_017283079.1:0-210 GCF_001594075.2 Trachymyrmex cornetzi
ACACAATTGTTCCCACGTTGCAATGAACCCTGATAAGCGATAAAGCCGAAGGGTAAAAAAAAATCTTTTTGATATTTCTCTCCCTTCGTAGAGACGGAACCTCGCGGCTCATCCGCGATCAAGTTCCTTATCAAGGGGATATCATCGCGCTTCCGAGTGCCGTTTAAGTGAAAGAATATTCGCAGTCGCGTATAGATACCTGGAAGTAAC
>NW_017283080.1:0-210 GCF_001594075.2 Trachymyrmex cornetzi
TTGGGACCTATTATGTCTCTTAGTTTCTTAAAATTACATAATTATATAATTTCATTGATTTAATTAACTTCTCTCTCCTCTTCTATCTTTTCACGTTTCCATCGTTTCCCGTCTCTTTCTTTTCTCTCTCACTCTCGTCTCGTTCTTGTTTCGTTTCTCCTCTTGAGCAACGATATACTGACTGTGACTGCTAGGATGTGAAAAACACAA
>NW_017283081.1:0-210 GCF_001594075.2 Trachymyrmex cornetzi
GAGAGTGACAAAGATAGAACGACACTTGTGTCGACTGTGTCTCCTAAAAGGAAAGCAGCCATAATTCCTAATTATAATTTACTTCGTAATGTTTGATCATTGAACAACTCTTTATTATTGTTATAAAATTAGACAAACCTTGTTTCTTCATCAGTAACAGGATTATTAATTGGCGTGAGCAAAAATGGTAATGAGGGATATCCAGCATCA
>NW_017283082.1:0-210 GCF_001594075.2 Trachymyrmex cornetzi
CCACGAATGCACCGACCGCAACGGGAAGGCTCCAACAACTCGCGTCAGTTGGTCCTCATCGGGCCCACTATGCGCGTTTTGCTTTCCTCCGAGTCCTTTCTTGGTCTTTTTTTTTTCTGTTTTCTTTTATTCTTTTACCGTCGTGTGCGATCGCAAGGATTCGACGGACCCAGAGGTGATTTTCCTGGCCGACGGGGACCGACTGAAGGT
>NW_017283083.1:0-210 GCF_001594075.2 Trachymyrmex cornetzi
ACTAGTAAGACTTTTACCGTTTCTGGATGTTTTTGATTGAGGAACGTTTGCCACTGTATCACTGCTGCTAGTCGACGTTGATGGCATGGAGACTTCACAGTTCAATTGAGAGACGCTCCCGGTCTCGGACGATTTTTCCATATTCGATGATTGATTGTTCTGTGTCCTCGATGATGGTTTCGGGATGTCCATGGTTGACGTGAGTCCTGG
>NW_017283084.1:0-210 GCF_001594075.2 Trachymyrmex cornetzi
AATTGATCAATGAAAAAGTGCTTCAAAGCATCACGTTGACTGTATCCTTAATCATTATCCAGTCGTGAAAACTCCGACAAATATAGTAGCAAGGGTAATTTACTGATTGATGTTTCTCTTACTCTCCCCTGGTCTCAGCGATAAGTTTAACTTATCGCGTATTACGCTTATCGCTAAGTAGTACAACTTAGGAACTTGGTCACAGTTTCG
>NW_017283085.1:0-210 GCF_001594075.2 Trachymyrmex cornetzi
AACCACTACATTTATCATGTATGCGTATATTATTCTCTCTTTGTTTCTTATTTCAAATTTTACAGTTTATGAAATCAACATCTATAACTATGACTTTTTAGAATGTATTGAGCATTTAGCTTATTTATCTAGACAAAGCTAGATAACAATATATACGATCGAATAATTTAGAATAATTTGGAACTTTTATTATTCACTTTAATATGTTGG
>NW_017283086.1:0-210 GCF_001594075.2 Trachymyrmex cornetzi
GATATAATTTAAGGATCTTTAGAGCGCTTCTCTGCCACAAAGAGCTCTAGAGATCCTTAAACATAAGTATCCCACTACTTACAACTTACAACATTCTAAGACTTCGATCGTAAGCCGAATGATAATCGTGTAATACTAAATCTATTGTTTTTTCTCTTTTAATAATAATATTTGCATTACTAGCTATTTTTGACATAAATAATTACAGGA
>NW_017283087.1:0-210 GCF_001594075.2 Trachymyrmex cornetzi
TTGGCTTGATGACCCCTCATTTTAAAGATAATTAAATTCTCTTCGATGTGATATTAATTGTTTTTTGAAAAAAAATTTTTTTTTATTTTTTTTCGTATTTTAAAGTCGATTTTTTAAACGAAAAACTAAAATTTAATTAATTATATTTATATTTAATTAATTTTTTATATGACTTGTTTAATTACACGAAAATAAATTGTACATCCGATT
>NW_017283088.1:0-210 GCF_001594075.2 Trachymyrmex cornetzi
TATGAAATTTAAATTAAATTTTATGTAACGCTATCTTAAAGCTTATTAAATTCCCTTCAAAATGACCTATTACTTTTTTAAGTTCTGTCTACAGATTTTTAGCATTTATCCAAAATGTACTCAGTATCTCATAATAGGGGCTTTTCTTCTATATCATGCAATTATAACTATAAATATCCAACACTTTTCTTTTAATATAGATTTACTAAA
>NW_017283089.1:0-210 GCF_001594075.2 Trachymyrmex cornetzi
TTGGAGTCTGGCTCGCCTCGAATATGGCAGTTTCCTCAGTCCTTCGCCAAGTAACGTGGTAAATCCGTCGACACCGTCGTTTTGTTTAACAGGTTTTGTAGGTTCACGTAAGGCAGCCAAAACACTTTCGTGAAATTCAGTTTCCATCGAAGATGACAGTCTTTCTGAAACAAATATATTACCATGTAGTGTATGTTTCGTTATTTGTCA
>NW_017283090.1:0-210 GCF_001594075.2 Trachymyrmex cornetzi
TGTACAACAGCTTTAATGTGCACTGAGTGCGCACCGGTTCTGCCAGTGAAATACGCTATTACACTCGTCAGTTCTGGATTGCACTAGTTCAATTCAGTTCAATTCTAGTGCAATCTTCGTGCACGAACAGAAAACAAACCTATAATATATTATACAAAATTCTTATTTCTAGTATTTTTGTTACAGTACTTAATAGAAACATTCTTTGTT
>NW_017283091.1:0-210 GCF_001594075.2 Trachymyrmex cornetzi
GCGTCTTCTTAGCCGGTTCCCAAGGCTGATTGTTGTTGAGGTCACGTATCCTCAAGGCCGGTGGTGTTCCCGGCGGCGTATGCGGCGACGGTGGCTGTCGGCGCGTCCCCGGAGGCGTCTCCTGGTACCCTTGCCTCGTTGCGGTGGTGTCGGCTGCTGCTGCTGATGCTGGTGCTGCTGCTGCTGGTGCTGCTGCTGCTGAGGCTGCTG
>NW_017283092.1:0-210 GCF_001594075.2 Trachymyrmex cornetzi
GGCAATCCCACGACGGTAGAACGCAGTGTCTTTCGAGGCGATCCATTCGTCCACCCATTTTTGGACTTCGTTGTGATTGGAAAAGTGTCCGTAATTGCGTGTTGCATCGATCGGAAGGGATGGTAATCCGACGGTGCCAAGGAGAGTACGCTGGATACGGGAGAACTTCCCATTCAAGCTCTAGAAGTGCCTGCTTCACGCTTTTCGCGA
>NW_017283093.1:0-210 GCF_001594075.2 Trachymyrmex cornetzi
CCAATTGTTATCATCGACACAACACTACACATCCGTACTCAGTCGAAGGCTGTGCGAGCTTGTATTTTCTAGTGACAATTACATATTACTAACTGCGGCCGCTATAAATGAGTTTGGAAGACGTTGAATGATCAGCACTTTTACCTTTTTTTGTTTAATACAGGCGGAAAAAGCTACATTTAACCTAACCTAACTCCATCCGAAATGGAT
>NW_017283094.1:0-210 GCF_001594075.2 Trachymyrmex cornetzi
AACAAGGTAGAAACAATCGAAATATTATATAATTCTCGCAAAATTTTGCCTTCTCTTGTTTTACATTATATAAACATTATTATCTCTGTATTGTTCATTAAAAATAAATATCTAATCGATATCCATGACAAAAAAATTTTCTATTAGTTTTAATTTTTTAAATCTAATCAAATTTTATAAAAATGTTAAAATTAAATCCAAATGTTTTAT
>NW_017283095.1:0-210 GCF_001594075.2 Trachymyrmex cornetzi
AATTTGTCCTTAGGAATGTTTAAAATTCGGGGACGTAACATGGTAGCCCATGAGGGGAACCATTCCTACGTTTTAAAATAAAAAAAAAACGTTTTAAACGTTTTTTTTTTAATACCATACGTGTATGGTATGTGAACGTTGTGAGGAAAATGATATATTATTTAAAAATGAAATAACATTGACGAAACAGATAATTATTCATTTATCAAT
>NW_017283096.1:0-210 GCF_001594075.2 Trachymyrmex cornetzi
GAGGTCTTGTAGGCTTGCGCACGGGCGCGACGTGCGGCGGCGATCGTGGAGGCCTTGGTCGAGGCTTTGGCGTCACGTCTATCGGTTTTGGAGCCTCTGGAGTGACGACCGCGTCCGGAGTGATCGCGATTTCGTTGTGGGGAGGCGCGTCGGTGTTTGTTTTCGATATTTTCCCACTTTCTGCTTCCCAATGGTGGGAAGGGTCGAAAG
>NW_017283097.1:0-210 GCF_001594075.2 Trachymyrmex cornetzi
CGACCCTGGCCGCAGCCCGTGACCGACGAGCTACGTCCGCGCAAAGTCAGGTTGTTTCAAAATATTATAATACTTATAAAATAATTATAATTTAGATGTTAAATTTCGATTCTTGTCATAACAACCAGAAATTCTTTCTAATTATTGTGACAAAATCCGAGATTTTGGTTTAAGTAAAATGCATTTAATTATATACGCGCGCGCGAATCT
>NW_017283098.1:0-210 GCF_001594075.2 Trachymyrmex cornetzi
CGCGATCTCGCCTGACCAATCACCGTGCCGTTCCCAAACGCTTCGCGCGGAACATAACTCTAATTCTAACTCCAATCGAAATCTAACTTTAATTCTAATCGTAGACCTAACTTTAATTCTAATCGTAATCCTAACTTTAATTATAACCGTAATTCTAACTCTAATTATAAAATCCAAGATAAGTTGTGGAATTAACTGTACTCACTAGTT
>NW_017283099.1:0-210 GCF_001594075.2 Trachymyrmex cornetzi
TAATGATATAATAATGCTAAAGTATCTTAAGTAAAGAATGTATTTAAAAAATGTAACTTCAGCCACAGAATATTTTTCGCAATAAACAGTCATTCAATTATTTTCGTGCATATGATGTAATTACATTGAATGATACCATCATATTTTTTTTCCTTAAGACATATAACATTAGAAAATTTTAATGAAACGTACTTGAAAGTTATATTTGGG
>NW_017283100.1:0-210 GCF_001594075.2 Trachymyrmex cornetzi
AAATTAGCAAAGTTAAATGTAAAAGTATATAAATATTTTAAACGATTAACTATCTATTATAATATCATCACGTTATGTAATAAAATATAGTATATGTATCATTTCATTCTCTCTAAATCTGAATCAGTGAATAGTCACTAATTATCAATTGGTATACTTGGCACTGAAGTTCAGTCAGTGAAGTTCAACTAAAAAAGGAAGAATGTTTGA
>NW_017283101.1:0-210 GCF_001594075.2 Trachymyrmex cornetzi
AGCCAATGGCCCAGCCACGATACCACTACCATTATGCATCAACATCCTTCGATGTAAGTCGTGGGCTGACGAGTGCACCGCTCGATGCACCGTTTGATGATGCAACCACCCCCTGCTGAAGTTTGCCAGCTAACTTGTGAACACGAACGACCGGACGGATCCTACCGTTATATGTGGGAACAATTTCTCTCCTTTCTCTTGCGGTCTGAC
>NW_017283102.1:0-210 GCF_001594075.2 Trachymyrmex cornetzi
GGGGTAATGGTTACGACGCTTCCGCGCCGCACGGACGCGCGTCCAGACTTTCTTTTTTTTTTTAATTAATGACTCCCACCTCCAAACAGTAATAGGAGATCGATACGGCTAACGCGCGTCCAGACGAATGAAAGGATTGAGAGCACTGAACTCTATAACACGGAATGGGCATCGAGGAAAATTCGTGGCAGCAATTGATCAGCCGCCATT
>NW_017283103.1:0-210 GCF_001594075.2 Trachymyrmex cornetzi
AATATTTATTACTGAAACGTACAACAAAATATATGGAAAAATAAAATAACTTTTGCAGCAAAGGGTCGTTCTTCTTTATTTTCCTAGTAACAATTTAAAAACAACTTTATGTAACTATAAATAATCAAGAAAATTATAACAGTTACGAAGAGCAAAATTTTGCTTCTAAAATTCGACTTGACGATTACGTTGCATTTAAATTTCATATTA
>NW_017283104.1:0-210 GCF_001594075.2 Trachymyrmex cornetzi
AGGAGGAGCTGATCCGCGTCCTCGTGGAGGCTGAGGAGGAGGAGGAAGAGGCTGAGGAGTAATTGACACTAGGAGGAGGAGGAGGAGGAAGAGGAGGAGGAGGAGGAGGATGACGAGTAGGAGGAGGACGAGGAGGAGGCTGAGAAGCACTTCTTTATACCATGCCAAATTAAATAAATAATGAATATTAATCTAATGGTATGTATTATT
>NW_017283105.1:0-210 GCF_001594075.2 Trachymyrmex cornetzi
AAAAAGATAATTGTACTACTGCATGTACGTAATAGGTGCAGATTGTGTATTTCCTGATCTTAGAATCTGTACTCCATTAGAAAGAGGATGCAACAACAATTAAATCGGATCTCTTTTCAATTTGATATTTCAGAAAGAGAAAAAGAGAAAAAATCAAGCTACTCTCTTTCACATACGGAAGAAAATATTTATTTGTTTCAAGTAAACACA
>NW_017283106.1:0-210 GCF_001594075.2 Trachymyrmex cornetzi
CATAGTGCATAAGGGAATCAACCAATCGAAATTCTTCTTTTCCATGGAATGGAAGGAAAGGGATGATTCTGATTAGTTGATTCGCTTATGCACTATGCGTTATGCGTTTATGCAAAAGTCTGTGCTGCGGCCTTAGGGCCCAGACATAAGCTTTTGCATAACGCATAATACATAGTGCATAATGGAATCAACCAATCGAAATTCTTTTTT
>NW_017283107.1:0-210 GCF_001594075.2 Trachymyrmex cornetzi
TGTATTCATCTTATTAATCTGTTTGTAGGAATATCAGATACAACTAGAGAATGGTAACGAAAACGTTTTACAAATTCCACCTGCAACAACATCTATTGAGGATTTTATTAATATAGAGAACATAAGGCATGAAAATAATAACAGTACGGAAATTTTTACAAAAATTATGTACTTTTTATGCTTACTTAATACTATTATGTTATTACATAT
>NW_017283108.1:0-210 GCF_001594075.2 Trachymyrmex cornetzi
TTACCATATAGTCTTTCATTTTTTTAAATTGTTCTATTTATCACTCACAGTGGAGCAGCCTGCGCCTGTATTACATTCTGAAATCCAACAGGCTGGTACAATACATCCCATACGTACAATCGCTAGAGATGAATCATTAGGTAGGTTTTTTCATGACGTAATCTGGAAACCTTTGTGATATAGTTATTTCTCATTCATTCTATTTTCAAT
>NW_017283109.1:0-210 GCF_001594075.2 Trachymyrmex cornetzi
CACCTGCCTTCTTCCCCGTCGTGCCCTGCATATCTAAGACAGAAGCAAATTTATGCAACAGCGACCTTGGATAATATTTCTTACGCTGAGGCACGCCTTAGACTCGGCTCCCCCCCTCTGCACTCCTCTTCACCTCCTAATACCTTCCACCACTCTGATTTTCCTTCTCTCCCTCAACCTTCATTTTCAGCCCGCAAAACCGTCAATTAC
>NW_017283110.1:0-210 GCF_001594075.2 Trachymyrmex cornetzi
AGGTATCCTTGGTGAAAAATTTTCTTATAATTTTTATACGAATTGGAACATTTTTCAGAAATATTCAGAAATTTTCGGAAAGTTCACATTTTCTTTCAGAATTTTTCATACATGTGAATTCTGAAATATTTTTAGATTTCTCATCTCATGATTTAAAAAAAATATTTTAAAATTTTTTAGATTTTATAACATATACTTACAAAAAATCTT
>NW_017283111.1:0-210 GCF_001594075.2 Trachymyrmex cornetzi
CTGCGATATCGAGGAATTGGTGGGATGGGCCCATGATTATGGGCTTACTTTAAACACTCGCAAAACGCAGGCCATCATTCTGGGGTCGTCTCAGAATCTCGCGAACATTAAAAATCTCACCATTCCTCAAATCATAGTTGGATCCGTTGTAATACCATATTCACACGAAGTAAAAGATCTGGGTGTTATAATTACATCGGACCTAACATG
>NW_017283112.1:0-210 GCF_001594075.2 Trachymyrmex cornetzi
CGGGATATTTATCCTGTGGTGTATCGATAAAAGGCGGACGTCCTGCAATAAAAAAAAATTGACACTATTTTTAACGCTATATTAATATATCATTCATTTGCTATCACAACGATACAATTTTTTCGGAAAATGAGTTTCAATGTTTTGAATTATTAAAATTTTGTAATTTTAATTTTGAAATATTTTAGTATAACTGATTGTAGCTAGAGA
>NW_017283113.1:0-210 GCF_001594075.2 Trachymyrmex cornetzi
AGAATGGGTATTAATCGCTCGACGGTATCGCGTGTTTTTAGTCGGTACCAAGAAACAGATTCTCATCATCGGAGGTCTGGTCAAGGTCGACCTAGGGTAACTACGAATCGGGAGGACCGCAACATTGTCAATGAAGCTCTGCGCGTCCCAACAAGGGTTACGCGACAAATCGGGAATAAAGCTTTACCAGGCAGACGAATTAGTACTTGT
>NW_017283114.1:0-210 GCF_001594075.2 Trachymyrmex cornetzi
AGAAGTGATACGTCTCCAATGGTAACGATTTGCGCCGATCTGTGGAATTCGTTACATACATTATGACAAAGCCAAAATAAGGAAGAATAGTTGATGTGATAAACGATATTATCACGATAACATAACCAATCATCATAATTAATCGCCCTGTTCGTGCTCGTTTTATCATCACATCTCGTTCTTCGTCCAGCTTAAATGCCATCCAATCTT
>NW_017283115.1:0-210 GCF_001594075.2 Trachymyrmex cornetzi
CTAACCCAAGTATAGCTGCAGAGATCAGAGCACTTAAGGCAATAATATTTGACGGATAATTTTTCACAAGCATAAAACACATCCCAATAACAAACAAGGTGAAATTTATGTCAATATTACTAAGAAAAAATAAAAAAAAATTATTACACATTAACCGACAAAAAACGAATACAATCCATCCGATTATTATTCGAATTATCCAATTACGTA
>NW_017283116.1:0-210 GCF_001594075.2 Trachymyrmex cornetzi
ACGCACAAAGTAAACAAGCCCAGAGTCGGCGTGCAACCGTCGCTTTATTATATCTAATCCCGTCATCGCCCTATCATTCTTAATCTTCGCACATAGATGCGACGACCTTGTTCGTCGATTGGCGGCTAAAGGCTGAATCAAGCCGATGCGACACGGCGCGGGGGACTGTCACGAGACAGGAGGAAAGAGCACGAAAGCGTCGCTTCTTCA
>NW_017283117.1:0-210 GCF_001594075.2 Trachymyrmex cornetzi
TATTTAAATTTCAATATCTTTGAGGTCACTCGGGTTGTTAATACTCACGAATATACATATGTATATATACGATTTTATGAATATTTAGATCTATTGTCACTTGTACGTTGAGGAATTAAAAGCAAATAGTAATTACTTAAATATTTAAAATATTGATTTTTAAATTTCAATGATATAAATAAGTTATATCTTCTACATTTTACGTATATA
>NW_017283118.1:0-210 GCF_001594075.2 Trachymyrmex cornetzi
TTGTAAAAATAATATTTTTTACGGCGGAAAACGTCACCCAGTGAGAAATGATAATGGAATCGATGTCAAATCGATGTCTAATTCAGTACGTCAATTTGATGATTTCGACGTCGAATTAACATATCAATACGATTTCATTTCTCACTGGGCAAAGTCCTATAATGTACTTTATGCTGTTAAATTTTAAGATTGAATAAGACAAATGTATCT
>NW_017283119.1:0-210 GCF_001594075.2 Trachymyrmex cornetzi
GGTTTTCTTTACGCTGTCGAAATTTAAAACTGGAAGTTGGACGGTGCCAGAAGAAGAGATGAACACGAGCTAACTGCGGAACAATGGACGGCGTTCATTGAGGGTGAATTTGAATCGAGTCTTAGTAAATTCAAGTGCTAATGACTGATAGAATAATGGAATAATAAAACGAATATATTATGCTAATTTTTAATGGTGTAATGAACAATA
>NW_017283120.1:0-210 GCF_001594075.2 Trachymyrmex cornetzi
TTTTTTTTTTTCACCATATTTAAAGTGAGTATATTATATTATTGAGTATATTATATTATACTATATTATTAGTGAGTATATTATTATATTAACGTTAGTAACAGAATTTGGTCTTTTATGGGAAACAATTATAATTTAATTAATACATTTTGGGTAAATAATTTCTTTATTTCTAATTCATTATTTTTGGTAAAGTTAAAATAAAATGCC
>NW_017283121.1:0-210 GCF_001594075.2 Trachymyrmex cornetzi
AAAAAACGACAATCAATATTTTATAGAGAATAATTAATAAACTATAAAGAGCAATATATATATATATTCTTATACCCACACCTACACACACAACACACACACAGAGTTAGAAAATTTGTGTTAAATTTAACATATTTCATATATCCCAAATAGTCCATTCAAATTTTGGTTTACATTAAATTAATACAAGATGAATATGTCAGAAAGTAA
>NW_017283122.1:0-210 GCF_001594075.2 Trachymyrmex cornetzi
AAAATAAAATTATTATATTGTGCATTAATTGTTATGTTTTATATAAAAGGAAATTTCCTTTTTCTGTTTCAATAATATTATATCGAACAATAACTGCTAATATTACTGTAATAAATTTCTCTACTACTACAATAAAAAAATTTAAGCGTTAAAAATTTAGTATTAAGAAGTATTAAAAATTTTTCTTTATCTCATAGAAAAATATTTGTA
>NW_017283123.1:0-210 GCF_001594075.2 Trachymyrmex cornetzi
ATTTGTAATGTTATAACGAAAATGTATAAGATGGAACATTTATTGGAATATTTTTATTATCAGGATGTGAAATTGAAAGACTACCACGCGTATTCTTCTTTCTCAAGCGAGCTCCTCTCTGCCTCGCGTAGACGTAGGCCAGTATTCATAGTCAGATCTTATATTCAAGACCGTCTCAAGTATTTAAGAAGTAACAAACCAATCAGAGGC
>NW_017283124.1:0-210 GCF_001594075.2 Trachymyrmex cornetzi
AGCATTTTTTGATTGGTCAGGTAAAATTCTTTCTTCCGATTGGTCAAATAAAAGTTTCGAAGCGTCAAGTGGACCGAAATCAGACACTAGCGACAAAATTAATACCACGTGATCACACATACGCTGCTTTTCAGCGTCTCATGAAAGCACCAATCCCGACAATTACACCGACAATTATGCTGGATTCACCCTGTATCCGATTTTCGTCGT
>NW_017283125.1:0-210 GCF_001594075.2 Trachymyrmex cornetzi
TAACTTTATTGAGAATGTAAACATTAAAGAGATACATCAAACAATATATATGTAAATATAGTATAAAGGAATTCTTTGCAGTAAAGGCGAAATTGCCGCTAAATACTGATTTTATTTTTAATCTTAGTATTATATTTAACATGGCGCAGTTAATAAATCATTAATGCAAACAGTAAGAAAATATTACAAATATTCGCCATATAAATTATA
>NW_017283126.1:0-210 GCF_001594075.2 Trachymyrmex cornetzi
TTTGTGTGCACAAGTATCGATGAAAAATAGTATTTGTAGAATTAAATTCGAGAATATATGGATAAGAAATTCTTCTTTCTTTGATTATCAGGCTTCTTTTTTTTTAATTTACAGGAGCGCCATTATAGTGGCATTGTTTTATTTTTTATGTTAAATTGCTATACTTGCTCTTATAGTTAATACATGTTTTGCCGAATTTCTAATATTAAA
>NW_017283127.1:0-210 GCF_001594075.2 Trachymyrmex cornetzi
GACGTGAGCGCGATCGCTCCGGATTCACCCACCGATTACATTCTCGAGGTTGACTTAGAATATCCGGAGCGTCTGCACGACGAGCACGTTGACCTACGTTTCTGTCCGATGCGCGATAAACCGCCCGGCAAGCGCGAGGATAAACTATTAGCGACAGTGTATGATAAAAAACGTTACGTTATACATTATCGCAATTTACAGCAATGTACT
>NW_017283128.1:0-210 GCF_001594075.2 Trachymyrmex cornetzi
GAGTCGTGACGGTCGTGACGCGTTGCGTCAATTCAGTCAGTATTCAGCGGACTTGCGTTGCGTTCTATTCGTTCCTTAGTTTCGTTCAGTTTTGCGCCGAGTCACGGGAGAAAGAAAGAGAGAGAGAGAGAAAGAAAGAGGTAGCCGCCGAGAAACGCCACAGGACAAAAGTGCCTTCTTCCTTCTTCGCCGCGTACGAAGATCCCCGTC
>NW_017283129.1:0-210 GCF_001594075.2 Trachymyrmex cornetzi
TTCAAAGAGAAAGTGGATCCTGCAATTCTATTACTGGACAAGCATATTTTTCTCGCAAGGATATACGTCAATGTAACACAATTAATATCAATATAGAAATAATCAAGTATTGTACAACATGAAAGGAGAATAACATTTCATTGCGGTGTTTACGTTAAAATAATTTCTATCTAGATCAAGATAAGCACCTATTAATGTAATTTAGTCATA
>NW_017283130.1:0-210 GCF_001594075.2 Trachymyrmex cornetzi
AAACACTTATTAAACAAGTACAATAAGACGAAGATTGATTCCTTGTACAAAAATAAACCGAAAATACACAATAAATTTTTTTGTCTAAGGCTTTGTTTCCAAGAAAATTAAGTTTTAAAATCATGTCGAGTATGCATGCACTTAATCAAAATATGTAAAAAGACACTGTAAACGTTATCATGTTTACATACTGTCTACGCAGCAGGATTA
>NW_017283131.1:0-210 GCF_001594075.2 Trachymyrmex cornetzi
CGATTTATTCCATTACATAAAATGTATGTGTATATAAATTAAAATCACGAAAAAATAATAAGCCAACCATTTAAATTTACCAAGCATTTCTACGATTAGATCTAATCACTTTTATTGAAAATGATGTTGTCATGCGATTTTCCGTTATGACACATAATATGTAATTCATTGCGTCGGCCATTCGATCTGTATTCTGTCGGCATTTGCTAT
>NW_017283132.1:0-210 GCF_001594075.2 Trachymyrmex cornetzi
TACAGGAGATTGTAAATTGTAAATCTTCTAGACCGCTTATAACTAGGGCCCGGATGTTCGGGCACGATCCGAGGTTGCACCCGAACATCCGGACCCTAGTTATAAGCGGTCTAGAAGATTTACAATAAGAGAACATTTATATATATATATTAAAATTAAGAAAGCGATAAAATAAAAATTGAAACATGCTAATATGAGCCGACACGGAAG
>NW_017283133.1:0-210 GCF_001594075.2 Trachymyrmex cornetzi
ATATAAAATAAGTTATTTTAAATAAATTTTCGAAAACAATTTCTTATTTAAAATAAGAATATTTTTCAAAAAGCAATTTAAAATAAAAAAAGCAAGCTATTTTGACATTTTAAATAAAAATTATTATATATTTTAAATAAATAAAAGGCATTCTAGAGTCCTATTTCTTATTTTATATTTTTAATAATTTTTTGCGACGTATTTCTTATT
>NW_017283134.1:0-210 GCF_001594075.2 Trachymyrmex cornetzi
AATTTATATTTGATATATTTATGAAATATCGAGACGTTAGACATCTATTGCGTTGCTAAGATTGCATGCACAGACTATCTTCTAACAGAAACTTCTAACAGGCGATCAAATTTAACGTGCGTAATAACATTGTACCGTTAATGCCAACAGATTATATTACGCACTTAAGCATAACTTATACTGGCACGTGTAATTATGTTCGGGCTCTAT
>NW_017283135.1:0-210 GCF_001594075.2 Trachymyrmex cornetzi
TATAACATACATACATATGGAGTGAGTACAAAAAGTATTCGTACAGAGAAAATATTTTTTTAAAAACTATTTTTAAAAAGTAAATGTTACCCAGCGAGGAATGAATCATCGAATTGATGTCGAATCGATATAAATTCGACGATTTTAACACCAATTTGACATCGATTCGACGTTTAATTAACGATCATTTCTTGTTAGATAATTAATAAT
>NW_017283136.1:0-210 GCF_001594075.2 Trachymyrmex cornetzi
TCGTGTGTAACAAAGATAATTAAGATTGATCGATCTACGTAATCTGTTTGCCTACCAATAAACGTTTAATGTTCCTGGTTAACACTTCGTATTTAATATTCGCACTCGATATTAGTTAGGTCTAAAATAATAATTTCCTCGAAAAACTTTATACCTACGAAAAGCTGTTAATTAAATTAGTTGCTGTACATTTAACTCCACGAAAACAGG
>NW_017283137.1:0-210 GCF_001594075.2 Trachymyrmex cornetzi
GAATACAATCTTATATTTATTATTATTATTATACCAACTTTTTTCACGAAAAATCTAGAGATGACCGAGTTGCGCGAGATATTTTACGTCAACTGGTGTTTAACTGCGTCTCTCTCTCTCAATCGTGAATTTATTTTTATAAAAGACAAATTATTTTAGTAATTGGGGAAATTTGTTATGAAAAGAACATAACAATAGTACTGCGAGAAA
>NW_017283138.1:0-210 GCF_001594075.2 Trachymyrmex cornetzi
ATCTTTGTCATGTCATTAAAAAAATGCACCACTTCGCACCACTTTGTTCTTTTGCCAAAACAAGGATGGAATATCTATTAATTCTCACACGAAAGTGGAAGGAGCGATACCCAGCGATTACAAAGATATGAGATTTTCTAAATAGAGTTTGATAGTGTTACGTCCCCGAATTTTAAACATTCTCAAGGACAAATTGTTGTAAGAAACATA
>NW_017283139.1:0-210 GCF_001594075.2 Trachymyrmex cornetzi
CTGAGTGCTTATCACCATGGATTACAATGGGAGGACGGGACGATCCCGTACAGCATGGTGAAATGCCTAATTACGATGGCTGTAATTGGTGTGGAAGAATGTGACGAAAATAAGGCTCTCGTATACGTTAAAGGACGTGAAAAACGCGAATGGCTAGCTGATATACTCGATAGCGACAACTTGATCATTGAGACCTTGGATGCTGATTAC
>NW_017283140.1:0-210 GCF_001594075.2 Trachymyrmex cornetzi
AAGATTTTTTGTAAGTATATGTTATAAAATCTAAAAAATTTTAAAATATTTTTTTTAAATCATAAGATGAAAAATCTAAAAATATTTCAGAATTCACATGTATGAAACATTCTGAAAGAAAATGTGAACTTTCCGAAAATTTCTGAGTATTTCTGAAAAATGTTCCAATTCGTATAAAAATTATAAGAAAATTTTTCACCAAGGATACCT
>NW_017283141.1:0-210 GCF_001594075.2 Trachymyrmex cornetzi
TCATCATCATAAACATTATCGGATTGTTTTAAATTATCATCGATGGGTATTTCTTCGTTTGACGATGTTAATAAGTTCTTTATCTTTAGTTTATAGATTTCGCATATTGTCTTTTCATTATTTACTGTTATGTCTTCTGTTTCACTCCTTGCTATAATTAATATTCCTTTTAATATTTCTTCTGCTCTATTAATGCTAGAACTTAAAATT
>NW_017283142.1:0-210 GCF_001594075.2 Trachymyrmex cornetzi
TGCTCCGATTAGCTCTGGAGCAACAGAGCGCTGTGATAGATGTCAGCAGTTCGCGGGGAGAAGGAACAAGTCGAAAGCTCTAGAATGTTCTATATGATTCTGGAACTTTCTTACAACATTCATAATTCTATACAGGGTTAGGAAAACATATGGAAACCCTGAAAAATCTCAAAAAATATAAGTTTTACAGAAAAATGTTTCAAATAAAAG
>NW_017283143.1:0-210 GCF_001594075.2 Trachymyrmex cornetzi
CGACTCAATTTATTCTTTTGACATAATTTACATTTGTTAATATGACTTTCGACGTCTTTTGTGTTGCCACGCCAGTCATGTAGCAATCTTATTCTTTTTAACGTTCTTGCTATCCCCTGATGCCCTCCCGTCGGTGCATCATGGTATTCGTATAATATTTGCTGTTTCTCTTCCTCCGTGTATTCGCGCATCGTGTCTTCTTTTTCTCCC
>NW_017283144.1:0-210 GCF_001594075.2 Trachymyrmex cornetzi
ACTTTTCTTTCACCCTTTCGTTTGTTTGCATTCAATCACGGCATTAATTGTATTTTGGCGTAATAGAGTAATTTGTAATTATCTTCAGTTTGTGATCAAGACAATTTAAATTTCAACATTGTAATAAATTAGCAGAATAGCTGAATCAAAACGAAATTTGCAATTTAATTTGTAATTTTTCGATTTTGATCGTTTAATTGTATACTTATG
>NW_017283145.1:0-210 GCF_001594075.2 Trachymyrmex cornetzi
CTCGATGCTTATTGGTTGTCGCAAAATCGCAGAGTCACAAGTTTTGGTTTCGACCAAACCTTGTGATTGCTGCTTGCGACACATAACCGGAAATAGATACTCCTTACGATTATGCGATTAGCTGCTTGCAACTAATGTAGAACCGGCTTTATAAACAACGCGTGCCTAGCGACGGCGAGCGCGCGCGGCGCGCCGCGCTGGGCGGTCCTA
>NW_017283146.1:0-210 GCF_001594075.2 Trachymyrmex cornetzi
ATTTTCGAGAACAACATTGAATTAACAAGATTTAAAAATAAAGATAGGCTTGTTTTTAAGAACATTGAAATGAGAATCTGATCAGAATAAAATGATAAGACATCCGTGGAATGAAATAGTCATAGTTACTCACAGTATTCGGACAGTAAATATCGGTACTAGTTTCTACATTTAGGTCCTCTTGAACCAAATGTTCCTGTGAGTAACTGT
>NW_017283147.1:0-210 GCF_001594075.2 Trachymyrmex cornetzi
AAAATAGTCAAGAAACGCGAAAAAAATCATTTTCTTTTTTGTACAAATATGCGTTGAGTGCATGACGGGGGTCATTTGTGTCCTCACTCGATTTCGAATCCGCTGCTCAGCGAGAAAATGATGTCCACTGCTCGGCTTTCAGGGGTATCTTCCTCCACACCACAAGTTTTTTTAGCAGAACGGCGCACCTGTACTCATTTGCTTTCAAAA
>NW_017283148.1:0-210 GCF_001594075.2 Trachymyrmex cornetzi
TTATTTTTTTTTGTTTGGAAAAGATATTAGTTATGTGTCGATTTTTTTTGTTGAAAAAATAATATAAAATTTCGATATTTTATATCAGCTTTTTTCAATCTATGTTATTATAACACGATTCTATCACGTATAAAAAAACGTTCTCTTTGTTCTATTAAACAGAGTTTATCACGAATTGACAGTGTTTAACATGCAAAGCAATCTTCATAT
>NW_017283149.1:0-210 GCF_001594075.2 Trachymyrmex cornetzi
ATAACAAGTAGAAAATTGTAGAAATAAAAAATCGAAAATGAGCAAGATCTCCAGCAGCAGCATTGACGCGCCCGTCTTGTTTATAATAGTAATTTAAAATAAAAATTGCTAAGATAGTCGTTCGCATCCTGACTTGTCAATAGTACATAGATATCAATGACAATTAAAATTAATTACGATTTAATAAAATTTTAAATATTTTAATAAAAT
>NW_017283150.1:0-210 GCF_001594075.2 Trachymyrmex cornetzi
TTAACACACAGTCTTAGACTTTTTAAGGGAAATAAAAATAAAGAAGTTGAAAATATTAAGGATGAAAAATTAAGTTTAAATAAAGCAATTAATACTTTAGATAAATATACAGATTATTTCATTGTATTTATATTTATTTGTTTATTTTGGATTATGTTTATAAATATTTATTTTAGTAGTCATTTAGCTGAAAATATTGATAGTTTTGTA
>NW_017283151.1:0-210 GCF_001594075.2 Trachymyrmex cornetzi
AATATTCCGACTATCTGGCATTCTCCAGGCAACCAACCCGATCCAACCTAGGTCAGACGCAGGACAGCACCCGTTTCCAGCACTTTCACTCACTCACCGCAGACGGTTTCCCACAGCAAGGAGCTACTCACGCCCTTAGCCCGACTTATACACGTGATGATGCAGGGGCGGCCGTGCAGTCGAGAGAACAAACCGTGCCCCAATGGGGCG
>NW_017283152.1:0-210 GCF_001594075.2 Trachymyrmex cornetzi
CTTCATTAAAATTTAATGAAAAGTGTAACATTGATTTTTAAAATTTTATATTTTTCTACTGTTATAGTAAACGAAGTGAATCACAAAAAAATCGAATATATATTACACATGTCTGCATTAAAATAAAATTAAATATAGAGCTTAAAAATAGCATATAGATTTTGTAAGACGGCAATGTAATCCAGTGCAGATATTTGCAACATGCAAAGA
>NW_017283153.1:0-210 GCF_001594075.2 Trachymyrmex cornetzi
TGTTTCCTATTTTTTCCGAAGTTTGTTAACTTAATTTTATCTCGAGTGATAGAAAATAAAAAACCAGATAATAAGCAAAAAGACAAAATGTAAAAAAATAGCAAAAAAACAAGAAAAAGGAAACAAAAAATACATTGTAGAATAGGCTTTTTTATTTAATCTGACGGAGTTAATCGCACTTGTTT
Source organism: Trachymyrmex cornetzi (assembly GCF_001594075.2). Taxonomy (NCBI): domain Eukaryota; kingdom Metazoa; phylum Arthropoda; class Insecta; order Hymenoptera; family Formicidae; genus Trachymyrmex; species Trachymyrmex cornetzi. The sequence goes on from NW_017283153.1 coordinate 186, forward strand.
ACGTATTGTAAAAAAATGTGACCTT
>NW_017283154.1:0-210 GCF_001594075.2 Trachymyrmex cornetzi
TAAATCTTTAAACGATCTTTCAACTTTTTATTGTATATACTTTCAAGATTTAAGAAAAACAAAAATTTTATGAATTATGTAAATGCTATTCCACAATATAATAAATTATTTAAGACAAACGTTAGCTTTTAACTAAATAAATATCACGGTTGAAACATTTATAAAAGATCTGTATATTACTTTTACTAACAACGAATTCACCAGATACTG
>NW_017283155.1:0-211 GCF_001594075.2 Trachymyrmex cornetzi
TACATATTGTTTTATGTTTGAATTATAAGAGTCCTTTACTCATTTTTATATTGTATGTTTTTATTAATGAAAAAACAAACGACCATAAAAATAAATCATTATCTTTTAAATTCAAGTATACATATACACGCTTTCTACTGCATCGCAAACACTTTCTTAAACCTGCGTACGAAAGAATATTGCACAATAAAAGTTATTACAAATTTTATAA
>NW_017283156.1:0-211 GCF_001594075.2 Trachymyrmex cornetzi
AGTTAATACTGTCTAGTGCCTAGATGGTAAATCAGATTGGTTAGATTCATTTCTGCTCGGGATTTTATTGTTAAATTTGCCACAAGAAGAAATGAATCCAATTTCAGCCTTAAAACAAGTTATTGCAATTAAATTACCAACTTCCACAAGATGATTTTAACAATTTGGATGTTTCAATGGATATCGATGAAAAAAAAAATGCCTTGGTAAT
>NW_017283157.1:0-211 GCF_001594075.2 Trachymyrmex cornetzi
ATATTATAATAATAAACATTTGTTAAAATAACTTTTTAACCGATGACCGATGACTAAAATCTTTTAAAGGTCACACAAGGTTATGACCTTGACAATACGTCAAAGCAACTGGAGCTGGCTCCTCTAACTGGAATATTTACCAAAACATTTATCTGTCTATTTCATATTTTATTCTGGTAACAGAAATTTCAAAATTGTTTGAAGAGATTTG
>NW_017283158.1:0-211 GCF_001594075.2 Trachymyrmex cornetzi
CGTACATACATATATGCCATACACACAATACTAGTGTGGTGCAATACTAGTGTGGGCAGCACCGTATGTTCCATCACGCTCCTGTCATATCTTTTACTCCCTTCAACGATGAAAATGGCAGTTTCCGGCTGAATCCGTTCCACTCTCCCTTGATTCTCTCTGTTTCGCTCTAATAGCTCCTGCACACGGAATGCGGCAAAACTTGCCGCAC
>NW_017283159.1:0-211 GCF_001594075.2 Trachymyrmex cornetzi
AAACAAGAATGACACGAGTAACTATGCAGCGTTCTCTTTCTATCCCGCTAACGCCTGTACCTAGGGCTTTTGCCCTCTATTTATAATACCTCTATGGTCGAGCATCGCAGCATGTATGCATGAAAAGGTATCACTAGGGCTACGTTCAGAAATACACACTAGTGTGCCACTAATGCACACCAGCCGTTCGGAAAACTCGGTATGTACTCGC
>NW_017283160.1:0-211 GCF_001594075.2 Trachymyrmex cornetzi
AAGATAGCGAAAATCGCAACCGACACATACGGGTAGTGCACAAAAGGAGCGGAACTACCGAATATCAACATGCGTAACATACCGGGTGTACTATAAATCCTGTTATAGCATAGTAGAATTCAAGATATCGGAGAACGCGTCCGTAACGACCAATAGGGTCAAAGAAGCGACTTGTCCGCGAAATACGAACCGGAGAATTGTACCGGGAGTA
>NW_017283161.1:0-211 GCF_001594075.2 Trachymyrmex cornetzi
AGTCTATTTTTGATTTTGTGACTTTGACTTTGACTTTGTCACTTTGTTTATGGTTGTGCGAATGGTAACTCACGTGAAGCAAGGCATATTTATGCAGGAAAATATCTCCAATTTATCGTTTCGTCAAACATTTGCGAACGTTCACCTGTATTTCAGAAACTAAGCCGTTTAGGACACATGTTTATATGGACTTTTTTACTTGAAATAAACC
>NW_017283162.1:0-211 GCF_001594075.2 Trachymyrmex cornetzi
AGCTATAGTATTAATCTCTCTATGAAAAAAATTGCAAAGTAAAAACTTGTTTGAAAGAAAGAACGGAGCTTCAACTGTACAAAAATATCAAAGTACAGAAATTTATGTATCCTTTTTCATAAAATAATTATAACAGCAACTCATTTAACGTGCGTTAGATACTTGTGCAATTGTATAATATAAAATATCAACTGATTTTATCTAAAATTAG
>NW_017283163.1:0-211 GCF_001594075.2 Trachymyrmex cornetzi
AAGTTGTAGGGTACAGACAAGGCTAACTTATGGTGACCTTGACCTTGACGATGACCTTCAAGGCCATTTCAACATCAATTTTTTCAAATGGAACCCCTTATTTTTTAACCCGGAAGTGGAAAGAGCGGAAGGTTTTACGTCCGAATACGACCTTGACCTTGATCTTCACCGCTACCTTCAAGTGCTCCTTCACCGCTCCATGGTGAGGTTC
>NW_017283164.1:0-211 GCF_001594075.2 Trachymyrmex cornetzi
TTATGAAAAATAATTACTCTATAAAAATGTATTGTAATCGAAGCGCAAACTAATTGATCCATTCACACTTTAATTGAACATTTTATACATCCACGATTCTATAAAAATTTAATATTATCGAATAAAAAATACACTATTCGAAGTATACAATCAGATAAAGCGACAAAAATGTAAAATGTTCGTACTTACGAGAACGTCAAGACGCTAAAGA
>NW_017283165.1:0-211 GCF_001594075.2 Trachymyrmex cornetzi
TGATTTAATATAATTTTATCTATGCACCGGCTGAAATAAAATTGGTTGACACTCGCGTATTCGGCTAATATACAGAATAATCATGATATTTGTGAATAAAATTGCGAAAATAAAGTATTATATTGTTATAGTAATATATATTAACTGGCCAATCATAAATATATTTTATGTTTTATGTTTTCTACCATACAATATATTTTATATGTTTCGT
>NW_017283166.1:0-211 GCF_001594075.2 Trachymyrmex cornetzi
CCATAATATGTTTAAATTTGGTAATCTAATTACGTAGCTGTAAACACGAGTTGTTTAAAGTTCGTCTTAAAATTTATTAGGTCCAAGATATTCTTTGCAGAACAAGCTCCGCTCGTTTGTTCCGCTGAAATTGTTCTCTGTAAAAATGTTAACGTAATAACGTAGTGATATCAAAATTCGCTGCGTCACTGGCTCAGTCAGTGATTATATA
>NW_017283167.1:0-211 GCF_001594075.2 Trachymyrmex cornetzi
GGGTTTCTCTCGCCCCATTTCGATATTGCGCTTTCACGTGTATAGATAATCGTCGGCCAACTTGTCCGCTTTGAAAGGCGAATATATGTATGTCGCGGAAAAATGTTTGTAACTTCGATTAAGTCAAATACGCGAACGGTCTATTTTTTTTTTCCATAGCGAATTTGTGAAGGTAGTTCCGTAAAACGTGGAACGTATTGGCGAATGCGGT
>NW_017283168.1:0-211 GCF_001594075.2 Trachymyrmex cornetzi
AGTTTTCTGTATAAAAATAATACAAAAATGCATACAAAAATGGATTTATATTTAAACGTAGTACAGTAACTTTTACACGAAAAACTGAAATCACTCACACTCACGTATAAAGTTATTACACACTTGGATTTGGAGTGGTCTTAACACGCTGTGTAATTTGCCGCGAAAGGAGGGATTAAGAATTGATCGCGGTATCAATCAGTGGCGTTGC
>NW_017283169.1:0-211 GCF_001594075.2 Trachymyrmex cornetzi
CCCTTTTTCAATTAAGGGGGATGAAATCAATATCTCAGAAAGTACTTATTAAATTTTCATGAACCTTGTTACTCGGAGGTTTTCGAGGTCGCTGATTACGAAAATAATGTCAGATTTTCAAAATTCAAAATGGCGGATCCAATATGGGGGACGAAAAAACTAAAAATCAATGGAATTTTCATGAAACTTGTTACTCGGGGGTTTTAGAGGT
>NW_017283170.1:0-211 GCF_001594075.2 Trachymyrmex cornetzi
TATGCAACTTGCAATTTTATATTTCCCCATACGAGAATATTTCTTATGATATTAGCAAATTATCGTATGTATTCTTGTATTATATTTCTTCAATATATATGTTCTCAGATAATTCTTTTTAATTCTAATGTATAAACTACTTGTCGATATATATATAGTTTATCCTGATGTAAGGAACAAGCAATTCTGCTGTCGCAAACAGTGTGGTCGA
>NW_017283171.1:0-211 GCF_001594075.2 Trachymyrmex cornetzi
TGATTAATTATCTTATTCTAGAGTACACATCATAAAATTATGATGAAAAAAAAAATAAAAAAAATTTTCCCTGAATTCGGGAACTAATTTCATAGTACTTCGAAGCGGTCACCCCATCCGGTTGCATACCGCCATTTACTATGCTTGGCTTCTGAAATAGTCTGGAAACCGCTGCACTTCGATGATCCACGAACACTTGTATAATCGTGGA
>NW_017283172.1:0-211 GCF_001594075.2 Trachymyrmex cornetzi
ATTTAATTTTAAACTTTAATTTTTAATTTATGGTTATAATATACACTGAAGAAAGCTTTGTAATCTGAAACGTACGTATGTATACCATAGTTTGTATTTATTAGATGTCATAATAATTTAGTAGTATGTTAAATTGAATTTTTATGTTATGATAGTAAAATAAACTTATTAGACAATTATTAGCTCGTTGATAAGCCTTGATTGATATATT
>NW_017283173.1:0-211 GCF_001594075.2 Trachymyrmex cornetzi
TAAAAAATTTGACATGACTTTCGTCTGATCTTGACAATGCCACCCAAGGTGAAACCAATGATACTATATTATGTCCCCTTCGAAACCATACAACTTTTGTCTGAAATATGTTCTTGTAAAATAGAAGAGAACGGAAATATTTGGGGTGATTAAATTAAAATGATTCACCCTGTATATATAAATATTCATAAACATGTACGAGTATAATCAT
>NW_017283174.1:0-211 GCF_001594075.2 Trachymyrmex cornetzi
GAGTGGTGCCTCGGCGGCTAGTTGCTTTCTTACGCCAGCCGAGATTTCCTGGCGAATAGAACGAACGATCCCCCCATTAAAAGTTCCGGAAAATTTGTGATCTCTTGTACCGTATCTTTAATTCACTTATAAATTTAAGCAGTTTCGTGGAATTATGAAACAGATTTATCGATTCTTCTTGGCGCAATTCCTGCCTGAAAAAGCTTCGCAG
>NW_017283175.1:0-211 GCF_001594075.2 Trachymyrmex cornetzi
ATGAGTGAGTATGGTTTAACTTCTTTAAAAAAAATATTTATTTGTAGACACAAGTAGAGATTAAAAACAAAGCCAAACGATCAAAAATAGAAACTAATACGTAAATAACTTTTTATTATACTAATTAACTATAAAATGTTTTAAGCATTTGTTATAATCATTATTAGTCATTGCATTTATTCTTGATTGATAATTTACAAAAATAAAAACA
>NW_017283176.1:0-211 GCF_001594075.2 Trachymyrmex cornetzi
ACCTGCGTACGTACCCCGAGACTCTGACCATTCGGAGGAGTAATTGGAGAAGGCTATGCCGTTGCCAGACTTGTGCGAGGCTCGGCCGTTAGCCTCGATGAGAACCTGGCGATGAGCCTCTTCATCATAGCCACCCTGAAGCGTGCTTGGTTGAGTCACGTATCTGCGAGATGGAGGCGCCGACGCGGACGTCGGCGTCGGCGTATTCCCT
>NW_017283177.1:0-211 GCF_001594075.2 Trachymyrmex cornetzi
CGTTATATCTTTAAAATGAAATGCAACATCCTAAAATTTCGACTCGATGAAATTTTTCTAACGATATATTCGAACTCAGCGCCATTCCAAAATATGTTTAAAAAAGTTGTTCCATTTTTTGCATTAAACATTATTCAAAATTTTTTAGTTAGTGTTATATCAGTTTTGATATAACACAAATATCCTTAATAAATAATTTTAATAAATAGAG
>NW_017283178.1:0-211 GCF_001594075.2 Trachymyrmex cornetzi
GACATTACATAAAATGTAAGAAATGTTGAACTGTTTCGAAAAAAATCAATATCAAAACATTTCGTATTATGTTGCATGATATTGATTTTGCTTCCAAACAAGTTAATGCTTCTTACATTTCACACATGTAATCATAGTTTTGCGCCCGTGGCGGACATAATTATAAATTTTTTCCAAATCAGTCAATATTTTTTGCATTTCTCTTCCTATC
>NW_017283179.1:0-211 GCF_001594075.2 Trachymyrmex cornetzi
CTGTTAGATCATATCTTGTGAAACAATATAAAATATTAAATAAGATCATATCTTGTGAGACAACATAAAATATTAAGTTATACTGCAATGATTGAGCTTGATTCGTTGATGAATATTTACATTAATTCTGCAATAATTTTCCGTTTTCATAATGTATAGTCACCTAAAGATTAAAGGTTACCAAAAAATTCATGAATGAATTTCGTTAATG
>NW_017283180.1:0-211 GCF_001594075.2 Trachymyrmex cornetzi
GCAAATCGTCTATCCTATTTGCGTTTCTAAATTATAACTCTTTCCAAGTATATATTTTTTTTTTCCAAATTGTATACAACATCGAAGAAAAGATAAAAAAACAGAAAATAGAACTGAATGAATTTTTAATGAGCGAGGAAAAGCATTGAAATGTATCAAAGTAAAATTTTAGATTTATTTTCTTCTCTCTATATCTCATTTATATCCCATT
>NW_017283181.1:0-211 GCF_001594075.2 Trachymyrmex cornetzi
GATTGTATTCAAATTCGATATTATACAATCTTTTGATTTTATATTTTAAATAAATATAAAATTTAGCTAATAAAATGGCTATCAAATAATAGATAAATAAATTTTTTATTTGAAATATAAAAATAGATTATATTATATCATAAAAACGACTGTTAAACTAAAAGACTGTACTACATGAATATTATAAAAAATTATATTTTCATATTATTAT
>NW_017283182.1:0-211 GCF_001594075.2 Trachymyrmex cornetzi
ATCAATCTTATTATTTAACTTTATTCTATCTATCGATATACTATAAGAATAGATTTTTTTATGGAATAAAAATGGAAGAATAGAAAAATGAATTGCTAATTAATTAATTAATATTCATATTTTTGTGTGTAATTTGAATATTTTCTGATTGTAATAATATTATGCTTATAATATTATGAAGCATTTTGATTGCGTTAACTTTCTCGACTTC
>NW_017283183.1:0-211 GCF_001594075.2 Trachymyrmex cornetzi
TTTTCAAGCATGCTTATTACTTAAAGCTTTTCGCTATTTAAATAAAAAATATAAACGGAGGAAGAGAAAGATAAGAAAAATTTAGCATTCTTTTATCATTTCCTCATTTGCAATCTTGTAATTTCATTGTCAAATAATAGAGTATGCTATAAATTGCCCCACTAAACACAAAACAACATTGCATCAGTAACGTTACATCAATGTTATAATT
>NW_017283184.1:0-211 GCF_001594075.2 Trachymyrmex cornetzi
TCAAAATCCTGCATAACCATATCTGCTACAATAGGTGATAATGGGGATCCCATAGGGGTTCCATAAATTTGTTTATAAAAAATACCATTAAATATAAAAACTGTCGAATTTAATATCAATCTAAATGCTATCATAAATTCATCATCATAAAGTAATTTTTGTCCCCATAGATATGGAATCCCATCTTCTAACAACACTATCAGATGCCAAA
>NW_017283185.1:0-211 GCF_001594075.2 Trachymyrmex cornetzi
CCCCCCCCCCTGCTTCAGGGGCGCCCGACTCTCACCTTCGACTCTCACCTCCCTCCCCCCTGCTTCAGGAGCGCCCGACTCTCACCTTCGATTTTCATGAGTTTCGACTTTCCGCGCGAAGCGACTTTTCATGCGAAATGAGTTCTACCTTATTTCCTTTTTTGCTTAGGAACGTTTGATTTCTTATGTTTATATTTATCTTATATTTACA
>NW_017283186.1:0-211 GCF_001594075.2 Trachymyrmex cornetzi
CCGTTTTTCACCAATCAGCGTTCGGTGTCAAAGCGCTGTTGTTCGTATGAGGATCCGGGCTAATCCATCTGTTTAATAATGAATCCTGTTTCCTGATTGGTTGCAGGGCGTCGTATGACGCAAATCGGATGCACTGTGAATCCAGCATTACGAGCTCTACGTTGGCTTTTTTCCGAATTCCGCTCCTAACTGCCAGAAAATGGCTATTTCC
>NW_017283187.1:0-211 GCF_001594075.2 Trachymyrmex cornetzi
GTCGTGAGACATGGAAGCGAGCTGCGACAGAAGCGCAGCGGACCGTTGCCGCTTCGTCAATGAGGTGGTCAGCTGTGCCCATCCTGTGTGCATTGCACGACAATTATCATCACAGGCCGCCGTGACTGTCCGTGCTCATTCGTTCGCAGTTCGAGCACTTTTTACGAGCCCCACTACTCATCCGCATAAACACTACCGCTTGCTGTCGCAT
>NW_017283188.1:0-211 GCF_001594075.2 Trachymyrmex cornetzi
CTTTTATTAAGGAAGGAAAATTACATTCAGGAATTACACCTATCAACGAGATTGTAACGAGTCCGAAAGAAGCACAGTTACACTTACCGTTGGGATTACATTTCCCTTTAGGATTCTTGAGTCAAATTGGATGGAAATAGAAAAATGTATTACTGTCAGCGCGTACTACGACGAACCTAACATTCACACAATCTTAAAATTTCCTTTAATT
>NW_017283189.1:0-211 GCF_001594075.2 Trachymyrmex cornetzi
TAAAGTAATAAATTGTGATCATGCAAAAAAAAGTTATGCGAAGAAAAATTTATGAGAAAATGATCATTTTCGAATTAAACGCGTTTCTCCTTTTCGACACCTTTTATAAAATGGAAAAAATTGTAATATGAAGGAGAGAGAATATAGAGGCAAGGAAAATCTGTGTTTCGTAACAACCCGGAAGTAATCAATTCAAGCAATAATTTTTAAT
>NW_017283190.1:0-211 GCF_001594075.2 Trachymyrmex cornetzi
TTCATTAAAAGAATACGCAAGTGAAATAACTCTATTTCAGTTGGGCTAACTGAGTACATGCGTCTAATGCAATTGAGGGGCTGGATTCTATAAGGGGATACGCGTGGATATCGCGGGATAAGTATTGTCCGTAAGAACTAATTTTAGACGTCGCTCTAATTTCAATTTTGACGACTGATTCTTGTAGAGAATTTCATAGCGCATCTTTTTT
>NW_017283191.1:0-211 GCF_001594075.2 Trachymyrmex cornetzi
AGACTATGTTCCGATATTCCCTGCCAGTATTGGCAGTAATATAGAGAGATTCTCGGATCTCTCCTGTCCTATAGCCAATCAAAGTGCTTGAAAAGTTTGTCGACCGACACATGAAATATCAGGCACAGACCGCCATTTTATTTGTGCATTTTTGCCGTACGACGAATTTTTCAAGCCTGTTGATTGGCTATAGAATAGAGAGACCTCTCTG
>NW_017283192.1:0-211 GCF_001594075.2 Trachymyrmex cornetzi
ATTTGGATATTCTAGCAACCACCTTGTGTGCATCCTACATAATTATTTTGATGGTCTAACAAAATTATTTTCAGGTCTGTACTTAGTTAAGATACACGGAAAAAAAAGATTTTGCTGAACTGTCTAAAAATTTAAATAGATACAGAACAAAAATAATTTTGTTGGACTATCAAAATTATTATATAGAACACTAAAACATAATCAGCAATGT
>NW_017283193.1:0-211 GCF_001594075.2 Trachymyrmex cornetzi
TTTGTCTTTGACTTCGGGCTCATTCTCACTTGCATGTGTCACGTCTTCCTGTATCGTCGCACTTCTCGTGTCCTCACCCGGATTCTCAGTAACGACTTTACATCGAAGAGGTCGCATGAGGATTGATTCGAAGGCTGAAGCGATCGACATGTTCTACAATAGGATATTCCGCATTCGTGTTTTGAATTTAACTTTACGAATCGCCCGCAAT
>NW_017283194.1:0-211 GCF_001594075.2 Trachymyrmex cornetzi
ATTTCGCACAAAAGTGTTCCAAAATGTGGAATAATTTCCAGCGAAATTTTTTCACCAAGGTATATTATAATAAAAAAAAACTGCTTTTCATTTTAAAACGATATCACTCTTGAGTCACATTTGACCCTGCATCCGCCGTGCGTTCGAGTTTCACAACGTCCGATGTCCGAGGATTAAAATACTAGAAACGTCTCTCTAATAAGAATGTATA
>NW_017283195.1:0-211 GCF_001594075.2 Trachymyrmex cornetzi
GGCGACGTCGCGCCGAGATTGGCGAGACAATCTGTTACCGACGTACTACCAACGTTGGCCCGAACGTTGTCAGTAGGTAAGAGTCGACTAACGTACGTAGGGCCGACGTCGCGCCGTGGTTGGCGTGACCGCCGGTTGCCAACATGCCGCCAACGTTGGCCCGAGCTTCGTCAATAAGTAAGAGTCGGCTAACGTACGTTGGGCCGACGTC
>NW_017283196.1:0-211 GCF_001594075.2 Trachymyrmex cornetzi
GATTATTATAAATAAAATTTCTTAAGTCGGCTGTCTGATTATCTATTTGGATATCTTTCTTTTATGGTAGGACTTCCGCAAGGGAATTACGGGATCAATGCGCACGTTACTGCGTAGGAGCCAAAGGTCCTCCGCGTCCTCTGGCTGGGATTGGCCTATGACCGGCGACAATAGAAAGCTGGATACGCTCGTAAACCCGATGGCTTTTGAA
>NW_017283197.1:0-211 GCF_001594075.2 Trachymyrmex cornetzi
AGAAAAATCAAAGTGTATGTTGAATGTAAAAAAAAAATTATCACAGCCTAAACTTCCAGAAAGCGTAAATTAAAAAGCGAAGCAAAAAAAAACGTTTATATCTTAATTTACTGTGTTTTCAACTGTTTCCATTTATAACCATCTATCACTCTCTTTTTAAATTCGAATTTTGCTGCAATTTTTATTTTCATTATAATAACAGTAATAACAT
>NW_017283198.1:0-211 GCF_001594075.2 Trachymyrmex cornetzi
ATCATACGAAGATGCGTTATACTTGTTATTAGCTTGCGCGTATCTATGTGAACACTGACTCAATCCACCGCGTATACCACGTTCCACAAACATCACCATACCGATGTTGGTGAGTAATTCGAATCGAATACCAGTGTATTTCAGCATAGTCCCACGTATATCCCGGTAAAGTGTAATAATACGCTGGATCCAATCCGTAACTCTCAATACA
>NW_017283199.1:0-211 GCF_001594075.2 Trachymyrmex cornetzi
GTTGGGAAAGAACTTCATAACACAAAGTTAATCCTCTTATTGCCCTGTGAAATTGTTTACCTTGAAGCATTTGCTCAACGGTATTACACGCGTAAACGCCTGATTCAGCAAGCATATCTGCAAGGCCACAATCCCCCCATAATTTTCCAATACATGAAATCATAACATTTAAGCTATAAAATCCTCCAAGACGAAGAACTGTCGATGAAAA
>NW_017283200.1:0-211 GCF_001594075.2 Trachymyrmex cornetzi
CAAATACGAACTACTTCCCGATGCACCGCGGTTGCTGCCTTTTACATTTGTCGCTTTTATTTCGTAATCGTTATGTAATACACATTAACAAAATTACCTTTTTAAAAAAGATAAAAAAAAAGGCGCCAAGTGTGCATGTACCTTCCAAAAAAAACTGTACTTTACATAAACTAAAAAAAAAACCGTTACATAAATAATATAGTTCAAGTGA
>NW_017283201.1:0-211 GCF_001594075.2 Trachymyrmex cornetzi
CTAACGAGGTGCGTAATCGGCGCAGTTTGCCCGGCCAAGCTATACAGATGGTGAAAAATTCGAACTATTCGAAGGCCAGTCAACCTCGAACTTCAGCCAATTCAATACGTTTGTCACCAAAATCCTCGGCATGCGATCATCGGGCTACCGCGCGTGAATAGCGAGCGAATAGCGTTTGAGCAACAGGCAGTATAACAGGCCGATTACTCTA
>NW_017283202.1:0-211 GCF_001594075.2 Trachymyrmex cornetzi
AAAATGGAGTCCCAATCAAATTTTATTTTTACAATTATATTTTTTAATAGTATGTATAAAATTGAACTTACATTATTTCTATTCCTATGAGATAGAGAAATGTAAAAATAATTAACTTTGAGGCTTCTAGGCAATTCTTTTTATTTTACTTTTCCAGAACAAGGTTTTTAAGATAATTATGCGTAGAATGCTTTAGCCACTTATTTAAAAG
>NW_017283203.1:0-211 GCF_001594075.2 Trachymyrmex cornetzi
CATCTCACATACCGGGTGATCCTCGTTTATCCGAGTACTAAAAGATTTATGAACGCAAAGTACCTACTTACTAATTCTGAAAAATATACATAGATGAAAATCTCAAGACCACAAGCAGCATTAGTTTCAGCGGAAGTATAGTTTAAATATTGTGAAAAATCTAAAAATTCTGAAATCAAGTATGCACAAATTTGATAAATATAATAAAGAA
>NW_017283204.1:0-211 GCF_001594075.2 Trachymyrmex cornetzi
ACGTTCGTAGCCAATCGCGTGTCCGAGGTGCAACGTACCCTGCCGGAGGCGCGTTGGAATCATATGTCTTATAAAGACAACCCCGCTGACTGCGCCTCACGCGGCCTGTCGGCTGAAGAACTGTCCTCCCACCCCCTGTGATGGACATGGCCGAGGTGGCTCGCCCGGTCGTCTACGTCGTGGCCGACCGACGACCACTCTCTTTCTCTTG
>NW_017283205.1:0-211 GCF_001594075.2 Trachymyrmex cornetzi
CAGAATTATTCATTGTGTCTACGTATTTTTTTTGGTAAAACTTTAGAAAATGGGCGAAATTTCGCCAATTTCAATAATCTTGGCATATATTTTCAAATAAAATTAATGATATTAATATATATTTAACACTTCGTTTCTTTTCAAAGTGGAGTAAAGCAGACAAATTCTCTGCTTTAAATACACAATTAAATTAAATGCACAAATTTTATCC
>NW_017283206.1:0-211 GCF_001594075.2 Trachymyrmex cornetzi
CCATTTCTATCTCTTTCCTTTCAATGGTTTAATGGGAGGGAGAATGAGAGGAAAATTGGCCGCATCCCATGGTCCCTTTCTCTCATTATTGTCGACCACATTTGATACATTGCTTAGATACGAATCGCGCAGTCCATTCTCTTTGTCTTTGGTTATATCGAATCATTATTTTGTTTGTGGTTTTTCTGCCACTGTATACAAGGCCTAATGC
>NW_017283207.1:0-211 GCF_001594075.2 Trachymyrmex cornetzi
ATAAACTACGTGCGGCAAAAGAAAATAAAGAAGTACATGCGTCAGGCTCTGTATACAACGGCACAAATACTACAAATAATAATGATTCGATATAACGTATCCCTCAGCATTAAGCCAGTATCAGACTACCGAGCCTGAATGCCAAAGGTATAACATCGATGTTATGAAACTAACCAATCATAGCTATTCCTCTGAAGAATGGAATGACTGT
>NW_017283208.1:0-211 GCF_001594075.2 Trachymyrmex cornetzi
AGGAAGAATTGATTTGGTTAATTGGCGGAGCGCTGTCAAATATCCTACAATCAGTTTTGATGAAGACAAAATGGAGATTCGTAGAGAATTTGGATATTCTATTTAAATCAAATTTGGATTAAAGCTGGAAACACAAAAAATTAAGTCTTTGGCTGCGTTCAGTGGGGTGGCACCCAGTTGGACACGGGTCAATTGGACACGAGCCACTTAC
>NW_017283209.1:0-211 GCF_001594075.2 Trachymyrmex cornetzi
AGCTGTTGCAAAATTCTTTGATATGATTGGTCTTGCTTTTAATTACTCATTGGATCTAAATACGAACTAATCATAAAGTATCTTAAATAAAATAAAACCAATCATATTAAAGTACCTTGCGACAGTTATTATAAAGCTGTTTTTTCTGCTGAACGCAGCCATTATAATTGTTATAAATAACAAATGTAATCATGACGACGTCTATGATCTC
>NW_017283210.1:0-211 GCF_001594075.2 Trachymyrmex cornetzi
CACTTTGTTCATTGCTGTACAATTTCCGTTATGTTCTCAGAATAAAATATTATTTACAGGTCTGTCAGTCGTGTATGCTCTACATTTCATATTTTGGTCACTGGACACTAGCGAATCTCTCAGGACATCTTTGAGTGAATCATACAGATAGTAATTCGAGAGAGAGCGAGTGATTACCATCTGTTTGATTCATTCAAAAATTTTCTCAGAG
>NW_017283211.1:0-211 GCF_001594075.2 Trachymyrmex cornetzi
TGTATAAAAATCAATGACATGAAAATTTTAATATTTCCATAAAAAGGCGACCTTACAAGTTTACAGTGCCATATGATTAAAGCGCACTGTTCCAAAAAAATCCTATAATTTAATAGTAACATATAAAGATGCTTTCAGTGCAGTATATATAGCGACATAATTCTGTTAAGAAAACGTTGAAGAAAGTGAACAGATTTCATTTTATTTAAAA
>NW_017283212.1:0-211 GCF_001594075.2 Trachymyrmex cornetzi
GAGACCCTGCGAGTCTTAGAAATAGCTGGGGAGGCGGAGAGAAAGACCTCGTCGATGAAGGGGGATCTCCGTCGACACATTAAAGTTGGGGTCAATGTAGCTAAGGTGGCCGTGCAAAGACTGGCCTCCGAAATTGTTAAATGCACAGGGCCGGTGGACGAGACAAGGGCCGCTAACATGGCCCTTGAAAGGGAAATCCTCAAACTTCGCC
>NW_017283213.1:0-211 GCF_001594075.2 Trachymyrmex cornetzi
ATTATCGGATCTCAATAACGGCTGAACCGATCAAGTTCTAAGTGTGCTCAATCGACTGCAACCAGTCGGGATATATAATGAAAGTGTTTTTATTTTTTAGTGATTACAAAGTTATGAAGTGCTCAAAAATTTACTTGCCTGCTCTTGAATCAGACTTTTTTCTTTCTCTATTATAATTGATCTTCTATTGTATATTTTTTCTATTGACTTT
>NW_017283214.1:0-211 GCF_001594075.2 Trachymyrmex cornetzi
TTACACATCGTTTGCAGCTTTGAGCAACTTTGGCGATGCAAGTAAAGCGCGTATAATCGTCAGTCGATTTTTGCCCGGTTTCGATCGCGCTTGATTTTAGGCTGCACAATCTGCAGGTGTTCTGCTCCTGGCAAAGCATAGTCGGTCGGCGCCGATTACGCCTCTACACGAGTCGGCCAGGTAGTAGAGGCAGGACTTCTATCTCGGTGAC
>NW_017283215.1:0-211 GCF_001594075.2 Trachymyrmex cornetzi
TCACCATAGTACACACGGTACTGCCAAAATTCCATATTCCTGTATGCTGTGTACAATAATGTCGTGTGCGTAATGCGCCGTGTGCAATACGTTGTTTACAATGGGAGGGTTCCGAATGCACACATCGCCTATTGCACACATGTATCAATGATTGGCCAATTTAAAAATAAAATAATCTCATTGGCAAAACAGTGGAAAATTACTAGGCACC
>NW_017283216.1:0-211 GCF_001594075.2 Trachymyrmex cornetzi
ACAAAAATGCATACTTTCCAAAATATTCAGCTGGCCCGGGACTTTTGGCGGGCACTGTATATAATAAAAATGAATGAAACATATATGTATACCTTGCTGATTGCTTTTCTCTGTAGATTTATCTAGAACTTCTTTTTTAGACAAATTAACATCAGTATCTAAAAAATTATTTATATATTTTTGGAAGAAATAACAATGATATATAAAATAA
>NW_017283217.1:0-211 GCF_001594075.2 Trachymyrmex cornetzi
AAATAACGTCATTAAAATACTAAAGTAAAAAATATCAAGATAAAATTTATACTATCTAAATTATAGGTGCAGTAAAAAATTTGAAACGATAACGGCGTCGTTATAACTCTTTCAACTTGAAGAAAAACCTAACGATTTAATCTCCAACGGTCGTTGACAGGTTAATCGATCACAAGCCGCGATGTCGGAATTGTTCTCCAATTTACGTCCG
>NW_017283218.1:0-211 GCF_001594075.2 Trachymyrmex cornetzi
CAACACTTGTTTTAACCATTACATTTTTTAGATGTTATTTATTTATTACTACCAATTTTATATGCTTCCATATCTATTTTTGATGACCTTTACAGTACTTACCCGTGCACATATTTTAAGTGGTGACGTAAGTTCTGAATAGGGCGCTTAAGTTCTGAGTCACATATGTTACATGTCGCATCCTGTGTGTTTTTTATAGTAAAATGATCCC
>NW_017283219.1:0-211 GCF_001594075.2 Trachymyrmex cornetzi
AGAAATAGACTTTGGTGAACTGAAAATACATTTAAGTAGCAAAATAACGATTAAAAAGATTTCGCTGCAATACATGATTCTATAAGATTAAATGCACAATTTTCAAGAATCAGATATGTAATGGGGTGTCTCATTTTTTCATTTTCCTTTTTACGTTTAATAATACGATTTGCCTTTACTTTTAATCGCGACACAAGCGTCCCTCAAAGTT
>NW_017283220.1:0-211 GCF_001594075.2 Trachymyrmex cornetzi
TGCTTGATTCCAACTACCTGAAGACGAGTTCTGGATCTAATCTATCGCATGCTCATTTTTCACACACGCTGACTGTGTTTGTTTGCATTTTAGAAATATGAAAAAGTTTTTAATTGCAATTCTGATATATTTGGCGTTTTACTTTCAATTTCTCGGGACATCTCATATTAGGAGCACAATTTTTTGAGTTTGCGATTTGTTCACTTTTTAC
>NW_017283221.1:0-211 GCF_001594075.2 Trachymyrmex cornetzi
GAGTAATTAACTCTCCATCTGCAATCTGAGATTTTTATGGCACAAGCGAAATTTTATTTTTCAGTTTCTCTGAAATAAAGTAGAGCTGAATTTTCCCTCCTAAAGTATCTTGTTAAAAAATTATTTTATAATCTAACAGAAATGTTGAAAAATATAACCCTGAATTTTTCTACATTTTTTTTAAAAGCCTACAGTGAAAAAACAAATTACA
>NW_017283222.1:0-211 GCF_001594075.2 Trachymyrmex cornetzi
TGAGAGTATTTCGTTTAATTCTGTGTAAAAATTAATTCAGGTATTATATACATAAATAAATACCTGTTATTTATGTATATAATACTGAATAAATGTTGAATCAATGTTCCTTTCTCTATAAAACGTTGTAATTCCACGAACACTAAACATTTCTGCAATGTCTTTTCAACAATTTACATTTTGCACTGTTGCAATTCAATGTTTCTGAGAT
>NW_017283223.1:0-211 GCF_001594075.2 Trachymyrmex cornetzi
AGACTCCAGTTTTCGGGACCAATCTCCAATTCTCCAGTAGACGGGAAAAATCTCCAGTTTTTCACTCGCGTGGAGTATTCTTGAATTACATTTAACAAATGTTATTCAGGACATGATTCTGAACTACATTCAATAGATTTTAGCCGTTGATCGGACACCTTGCGTAATGCTATAATGCCGTCGGTGCTGTAACTTTGAACTTAAAACTGGA
>NW_017283224.1:0-211 GCF_001594075.2 Trachymyrmex cornetzi
GCTCCCTAAGAGAGTCCCGGGTGAGCCCCCGTGCCACGACAAGGCTCTCCACTCACGGGGGATTGTGCGTTGACCTACGACAACGACTTACGATCACGACTCAGTTGCGATCATCTTTGTGCGCGGACCCTACCGCTGCCAACCCTGTTTACAAGTACAGTAATGGCGGCGCGGAAGTATAGCTTGATGCAGGCGGCGCGGGTGTATATCC
>NW_017283225.1:0-211 GCF_001594075.2 Trachymyrmex cornetzi
ATTCTATATAATGTTTATATAGAATAATTATTATATTATTCCCATTAAATAATGTTTAATATGGAATTTATTAAACAATATGATATTTTATAATTCTATTGTAGGCATTATGTTACACAATTATATTTAAAAAATCATTTTTTCTCTGTTTTGCGTTATGACCATTCGAAATAACGACGTATAAATATAACATATGGAAATGTCTGAAAGT
>NW_017283226.1:0-211 GCF_001594075.2 Trachymyrmex cornetzi
AAATTATCTAATTATTATTATGTATGATTCACGAAGATAATAAGAACGATATACACACTTCCTGTTGATTTCTGTTATCATGGTGAACATGGATGTCTTAAAGAACCCCGCCATAATCTTATGGAAATTGGGTTTCAGCGAAACTTTTTGGATTTTTTATATGTTGTAATCCTTACCATCCCGAACAAAAGTCTCCATGGCCGTGATCCTC
>NW_017283227.1:0-211 GCF_001594075.2 Trachymyrmex cornetzi
GTACGCCGAGCTGGTTTCGCCATACGTGACGGTATTGAGTCTGAATTCCTGAATCGGTTCACTCGTCGAGAATCTCCACAATATTCGCTGACAATCTCGATCATTTTCATGCACGATTATTTGCCGATACATTTGTTTAATGTCACCGGTTAGCGCTACCTTGTACATGCGATATCGCAAAAGAATATCGGTTAGATTACCTTGAATCGCG
>NW_017283228.1:0-211 GCF_001594075.2 Trachymyrmex cornetzi
TATTTATTTTTATATATATTTATATATACTCACATATATGTATATTTATGTATGTTATCACATAAAAAATTATCGGTAAAATATGTTATCAATCCTGGAACGTATGACACTCAAAAAAAAATTCACTTTTAATTACGATTTCAACATCATTTTGTCATTATCATGAATACCCTGCTTAGAATTTACCTTTTAAATACGAAATTATTTTGCC
>NW_017283229.1:0-211 GCF_001594075.2 Trachymyrmex cornetzi
ATTATTTTTTTTATTCGATATTATTTGATGATCATCTTATTATATTTTGAAGTCTAGCAGCGCACCAAGTATTTTTACACAAAAAATTTTATTTTAATAAAATTTTCTCATTTTGTGATGCTTCGTCTTTAATTTTTTTTATATTAAATGTTGTATTCCACTGCAAATATAAAAGACTCTTGAATAGAAAAATAAAGGTACGTATCATTTT
>NW_017283230.1:0-211 GCF_001594075.2 Trachymyrmex cornetzi
TCCCTCGATACTATTTATAGCTAGATCAATGGGAATATTAGTAAAGAGGGAAACCACATCAAAGGAAACAAGACAATAATTAGGATCAAACATTTTACCATTCAATTTATCAACCAATTGAAAACTATCCTTAATATAACTGAAGAGTTTTGGTATACTTTCACTTAAGATATTATGTAAAAATAACGCGAGACAATATAACGGGCTATTA
>NW_017283231.1:0-211 GCF_001594075.2 Trachymyrmex cornetzi
GCTTTCTTGCATTTCTTCTGGAGTTTGATCTGTAGACTTGCCTGCTCCTGTGTATTCAAGCACGTTTAGTGTTTAGCAGTTAACATTGAGGAAACTATATTTATTATAGACTTGCGTACCTTTACCATGAAGTCTTATGAGTTCTCGCAAAGCTGTTGCTGCTCCATGACGCACTTCCCATTTTTGACTAAATAAATCCTGACAAAGACTT
>NW_017283232.1:0-211 GCF_001594075.2 Trachymyrmex cornetzi
ACTTAAATTAAGTCAATAAATATCTTTAATTATATTTCTATGTGGAAAATCAAAACACGAAATCGAATGTAATTGAATTAATTTGTAATTTTGTCAAGGATGTTCGTATATGCACGGTGTAAAAATGTCCGATTTTGAATTTAAACTATTAGCTTGAGATTTAATATGAAGCATCTTAGAAACGAGTCTTTTACTGTAGTATCTTTCGTTG
>NW_017283233.1:0-211 GCF_001594075.2 Trachymyrmex cornetzi
AGTGAATTTTGAAACACAGCCTGGATACACTCTGGCTGCGTTCGGGGAGGCACTTTAGAACAGTTGGACTTTCAAAACGAATTACGATTAAAATTGGAGCGAAAGTTATGGTTAGACGTAATATTAATGCTAGTTTGGTCTTGTAAACGGTACAATTGCTACAGTTATATCAGTTATACAGGATAAAACTATAGAAAAAATAAAAGTTCTT
>NW_017283234.1:0-211 GCF_001594075.2 Trachymyrmex cornetzi
CAAACGGCTCTAATTACATATATACATATTGTTAATATAAACATTGTTAATTTCGTGTTGTTACCCCTTCTTCTTTGCCTCCTTTCATTTTCTCTCTCTCTCTCTCTCTCTCTCTCTCTCTCTGTTTTACACACGCGCGCGCACACATGCACACACACAAAATACCCCATTAATTATATGGCAAAATAAAACAAATTAAAAATTTTAATAT
>NW_017283235.1:0-211 GCF_001594075.2 Trachymyrmex cornetzi
TAATCGAAGAATAAATTGGACTAGAAAGAAATTGATAAGACAAAGAAATAATATTATGAATTAGATTGTCAGAAAAAATCAAATTTTTAAGATATAAACTTTTTAAAACGTTCAAATTAATTTTGCGTATTAATAGCTTGCGGAAAAGAAGTCGCAAAGAAAGAGTTAGTAGAAAAGATGTGTTCTCCAAATTTCACAATTTATCATCGGT
>NW_017283236.1:0-211 GCF_001594075.2 Trachymyrmex cornetzi
ATTCGGGCGTTGAAGACAGAGAAAACAAAGATGCTGAGTGCAAAGAATGCAAGCAACACGAACGGACCTAAAATTTTTCTATTCATATCAGTTGCAAAATTTAAGGATAAAATGCACGGATGCTATTATTTTGCTACTGCGCATCTTCGGGAATATAACACCTTATCTAATTCCGTCATGCTAACAAATAATAGGTCATTTATACTAGCCG
>NW_017283237.1:0-211 GCF_001594075.2 Trachymyrmex cornetzi
AAAATGAATAGTTTCGGAAATAATTGTTTGCTTCCATACTTTTTCCCCACCCTGTATATTATTACTTTTACACAAATTTATTAAATTAATAAAATAATTGATTTTATGTGTGTGTTGTGTGTGTGTGTGTGTGTGTGTGTGTGTGTGTGAGATAAAAACTTAACTTCTAATAATAAAATTTCTTTAATTAAAATGAAATAATTAATTTTTG
>NW_017283238.1:0-211 GCF_001594075.2 Trachymyrmex cornetzi
TTATATTCAATTATTATTATATTCAATTATTTTATTATATTCATTTATTATCAATTCATATATATATTAAATCATTATTATTATTATTTTAATTTACCATTATATTAATCATTATTATTATTATTACACTATTAGAAATGTTCTTAATTAATCATCAACTTTTATTAAGTCACACAATTTGAATTTAATTTCATAACATTATATTTAATTA
>NW_017283239.1:0-211 GCF_001594075.2 Trachymyrmex cornetzi
TCGCTCGTTATTCGTTAAAAAGTTATTAACGGTTAAAGTTAGTAATTATTTCACTGCTTTACAGCTCCAGAATATGTTTGATAGTCGTGCACTGTAGGGGATGTCGCGCCGACGACTGCGACTTTGACATGTGTTTAACGAGCGACAGTTAAAGGCCATTCTCCATAAGACGCAGAACGCGGGTTGCAGGTCGCAAAACTAGAAACTAACC
>NW_017283240.1:0-211 GCF_001594075.2 Trachymyrmex cornetzi
ATTACCCAATCGACACCAATGGGTTGCCTTCAATGTTACAATTTCACACTCAACAATGTTATATATTTATATTGTTGAATTGAGGAATTATATAACATTGAGGTCATTTTATTTTCAGTTGGTGTCGACTGGGTAATTTTTTTATTAATTTTCGATTAAAAGAACATTGAACAATAGTGCTTTTAATACTCAAAATAAATGAATGAACCAT
>NW_017283241.1:0-211 GCF_001594075.2 Trachymyrmex cornetzi
TCATTTTAATTTTTATCGCTATCCCATCTATTAAAATCTTATATTTAACTGATGAAATCTTTACTAACAACTTATCTATAAAAGCCATTGGACATCAATGTCGATATTGAAGATATGAATATTCAGACTTTTTAAATATTAATTTTGATTCTTTCATAATCCCTTCTAATCAATTATTATTAAATGAATTTCGATTATTAGATGTAAACAA
>NW_017283242.1:0-211 GCF_001594075.2 Trachymyrmex cornetzi
ATAAATTTACATTCTAACATCGATGCTAAGCATTTGTTCCGTACAATGTAGCACTTACAGAGGTAGGAAATGACTCTTTTATATCTAAAAGTTAAGCATTTAGTAAGAAAGTTTTTGATTTAATTTTTATCTGTAGTTAACATTTAATTGTGATGCAAATTTTAAAGAATGGTATTTCTGTAACTGAATTTTATTATATTTAAATTACACT
>NW_017283243.1:0-211 GCF_001594075.2 Trachymyrmex cornetzi
ATAACAAAAATAATAGTCATCTGTAGCAACAAAAAAAATACAATAATATATATTTTAACTCTACTGGGTTTTGTTAATAACATTAAGTGCAGCTAGCTGCTCACATTTCAGTAAGGTCAGCAACGTTGTTTTATCATTGTCACCATATATTTGGTATCATTTAATATACTCTTTCATTCCGCGAAATGCCTCAATTGCAGTACAGCTACTC
>NW_017283244.1:0-211 GCF_001594075.2 Trachymyrmex cornetzi
CGTTTTTTCATGCTGCTTTTCCGCGTATCTTGAGTTCTTTGTTCTGAAGCGCGCGTGAGTCTCCCTTTGTTTATTTAGGGCCTTTATTTCCTTATTCGTGCCTTCCTTCAAATTGCAGTTGGTCCTATTTGCTATTTGAGGCCTTCGTGATTGATGTATGCATTTTATGTTGCATCGCTATGCATTTTGTAAGTGCATTACGTGTTTTTGC
>NW_017283245.1:0-211 GCF_001594075.2 Trachymyrmex cornetzi
TTTCTGCCGAACCCAGAGTCACGAAACGAGGACGTAGCGGTTATCGACTCCATATTTTTTTTTTGTTTTCTTTTCTGATTTAATTTTTTTTTTCATTTTTACAAATTTTATTATTTTTTTTGTTTTTTTATGATTTAGTTTTTATTTTTTTTTACATTTTTACAAATTTTATTAATTTTTGTGTATTATTTTTCATTATATAATAATAGAA
>NW_017283246.1:0-211 GCF_001594075.2 Trachymyrmex cornetzi
TATATATATGTGTGTATATAATAGATCACAAAATTACTCTTTTCTCATTACTCTTTCTTTTTTTCCGTATCCCATGGATAGTTAAAAGTTTGTCAAGGCAAATTGCTATTCTTGGCTCGCTTTGTAAGGGGCAAGTTTGTCAAATTGCGTTAAAGTTTTTCATGCCGCGTTCGTGCCTGGAAAAGTCACTTGGAAATTTAATATTTTTCAA
>NW_017283247.1:0-211 GCF_001594075.2 Trachymyrmex cornetzi
CCGGATGTAATGTCGTTGATCAGCAAATTGGGATTTTATCGTGGATTATTCGAAAAATTTGACTGTCCTGGTATAGTCCACGATATTGCGATGATTCGTAACGTGTTTGTATACGTCGTCTGAGTTAAGAGGGGCGAAATTAAATTCTGACGCATCTTCACGACAACACGTGAAGATTTTGATTGTTATTTTGCCGAAATCGAATCAAAGT
>NW_017283248.1:0-211 GCF_001594075.2 Trachymyrmex cornetzi
ACAAATTCGCCTCCGCTTCTCGAAAATCGCTCGTCTCCGGCTCTCGCACCGGCAATTACTCGCTGTTTTGTAGTTGTTACGTCGAATCGGTACAACGCGACGCGGCGCGACGCACCGTGGCGTGGCTCGGTTCGGTTCGACTCGGCTAGCGTATATCGCTCAACAGCGAGAGACTTGTTAACCGGAAATTGAAGGTCGGGCCAGAGACAGC
>NW_017283249.1:0-211 GCF_001594075.2 Trachymyrmex cornetzi
CCAGGTGGACCGCTCCACCTGGTGTTTCCAGTGTGGGAGCGGGGACGGGCACAGAGCCGCTGGCTGCCGAAAGCCCCCTAAGTGCCCGGTGTGTGCGGGAAGAGGATTGCCCTCTGGATACCGCGCTGGAGCTTCCGAGTGCGTTCCCTACAACGGACCGGGACCAAAAGTGAGTGAGGACACGAATGTGACCCCTGTAGAGACGCAAGTA
>NW_017283251.1:0-211 GCF_001594075.2 Trachymyrmex cornetzi
TTCCATGTAATTCGAACAAATTAAATTTTACCATTTTATTCCTCCCAAAGAAAAAATAATTTACTTAACTCTAATGTATGTATCATATTTTATACTTCCCAAAGAAAAAATAATTTATTTAACTTTAATAATATGTATCACTATACGATAATATAAACATCGACGGCCTTTTATGGTTTATACGGTAATAATGACATGTATTATGTACTGA
>NW_017283252.1:0-211 GCF_001594075.2 Trachymyrmex cornetzi
CCTGATGGAAGTAAATCACACTGAAATCGCTGAAATAAATCTATTAAATTAATAGAGATTTCAGCAATTTATCACCAGAAGCACTGAAAAGAAAGGATGTTATTGTGTAATTTGAATCTACTTCTTCAGGGGGCAGTAATACGCGGGAGCATTTTGCGGTTACAGGAAAATGGCCCTTATGTTCTCTCTCAGGTTTCTCTCTGATGGAAGT
>NW_017283253.1:0-211 GCF_001594075.2 Trachymyrmex cornetzi
GTACATCTTTGAATGTTATGTACATTGTAAATCACACATAGTAGCCGCAGATTTCTTATCTGTCATATGCAAGTTTACAGAAATGGTGAACAGGTAACACCTGGGCAATAACTGAGTGGGGATAACTGATCATCTATCTGATGACTGGGCAGCGCATATGAATTTTATTAGTTATGGATCAACATAAAGCTTGACAAAATCAAACAAATAT
>NW_017283254.1:0-211 GCF_001594075.2 Trachymyrmex cornetzi
GTACGCAATGTAGGAGATGCACCAGCGATCTTTAATTTTTGCTCGGAAAGGTAATGTTATATTTAATTAAAAAGATATACTAAAATTTAATAAACTATTATATTTCCAAATAAAAAATTTGTCTATGATACTTTAAATATAATCCACATATGTTGCTAAAATATTTTTAGAAAAATATTAGACAACTATGCCAAAGCAATTTGAGATCTAT
>NW_017283255.1:0-211 GCF_001594075.2 Trachymyrmex cornetzi
TGGAAACCGCTACACTTCGATGATCCACGAATACCTATATGTATAATCATGGATTTATAATTATGATACATCTGTTCAATATGGTCCTGATAGAAATTTGTGCAGTTCAACTGAACATCCAGTCAGTGACTGTCTAATATTTAATCTTAATGTCATTACGACTATTTTCAGGTTAGGAAATCATATGCTGTACTTTCACAGTACCAGTTAT
>NW_017283256.1:0-211 GCF_001594075.2 Trachymyrmex cornetzi
CGAGACTAGCTTGGCGACCAAATATATCTGTGAATTATAACCGTTAAGTAATAACGGCGACGACGTCATTTCGAAGAAATTGCTGTGTTAAAAGGTATCGGAGAACAAGAAAAAAACGTCCCGAATTGTCTTGTGCACTGTTAAATTTTATAGGTTCAGATTAACTTAATGTGAGTTGCCACTGCTCCTACTCAATAATATCGTTATTTTT
>NW_017283257.1:0-211 GCF_001594075.2 Trachymyrmex cornetzi
TATAATTTTTTTACATAATATGATTCCTTTAATTATTCTGCATATAAAAGTATTAAGGTAGTGGTATCAAAAAGCCAATAGTTTACGAGATATTTTGTACTTTATTCCGGCATATATTGACATAAAATATTAAATGACTCGTAAATTATATTAATTTCTTTTGTAATCCTTAATACTTTTATGAACAGAATAATGAGATGAATCAATTGAT
>NW_017283258.1:0-211 GCF_001594075.2 Trachymyrmex cornetzi
CGAAATTCTTTGATATTTGTAATTGGCGTACGTCGCGTCAATCAATTCTATGTCGATGACTCGAGAAGTGATCCACCTATCGGAACTTGTTTCTCCGAATTATTGGCGTGGTCATGTTCCGAGAGTGTCGAATGGTTAATCGTGACGTAATGATTAATTAAGTAATTGACGATCGAATGTTCCGGTAGTAGTCTCTGGCTTCATGGCTTTT
>NW_017283259.1:0-211 GCF_001594075.2 Trachymyrmex cornetzi
CCTCTTAAATGAAATTATTATATCACAATTTATTCAAAGACATTTCCTCTTCCAACTAAAGTACTGGTTATTTAATCAATCAGCAATATAGCCAACAGCAAATCCGTATGTCGTTCTTAACCTTAGGTTTGTTCGCATCGCATGCTCTAACATGCTCCTACTTCCTCCAACCATAGCTCCTACTCACTCTAATAATAATACAGTAATACTA
>NW_017283260.1:0-211 GCF_001594075.2 Trachymyrmex cornetzi
TGTACGAACGACACCGACTGACAAGATGTGACAACAACTCGAGCTTTTATAGTTTATCTATAATCGGAAGATAGGCCTTCGGAAGCCCCTCCATATCCGTCTGCAAGTTGAGTCCATACGTTTGTCTTCTGATGAATATCATCTCCGAAATCAGTCTCTTCCTGTAATGAGGTTCCTCGTCCAATATTGCAACACTGTCCCAGTCAAAATC
>NW_017283261.1:0-211 GCF_001594075.2 Trachymyrmex cornetzi
TTACGCTCGCCTCCGAGTATTCCGCTCCTAAGGCGTTCTCGTTGGTCGTAACGGTTGCGTTTTCCGATCCCGCCGTTATTTTTGTATTTCGGATTTTCCGAAACTATTGGGGCTATACGCCTCTAACAAAAATTAACGTGATCTATCTTATTTGGCTCTTTTAACTGAGCCGAAAGCAAAAGAAAAAGAAAACGCGATCCCTTAACGCTCT
>NW_017283262.1:0-211 GCF_001594075.2 Trachymyrmex cornetzi
TAAACTCTCATCCAAATGTCTTATTAAAAAAAGAACAGTATCCCATTTACAACGACCGAAACCGTGCAACTATCTGCTTAATTTTTATACGTACAAAGTTTCAACATTTTCATCATTTTTCCGACACGAGAACTTGAATGTTTTTTTCTTTTGCTTAATTTAATTCGCCAGCAACAGTTTTGCTTTTAATGCTCGCAGCGGTAAATTAAAA
>NW_017283263.1:0-211 GCF_001594075.2 Trachymyrmex cornetzi
AGAAGTGGGATTTAACTTGGCGCCAGTTCTCGATATCAAATCTTTTATAGGAATGATACATATTATGGGGGTCGAAGGTTTAGTCGCTCTTATGCTAAGAATGCAGCGGCCGTCGCCTTCGGCCTCACTGCCGGATTGTCGATAAGTTGCTGAGGTTTTCTTCCGTTAGGTTCGTGTGAAAGACCAGAGAGAATGTTCGTCTATGTACAAT
>NW_017283264.1:0-211 GCF_001594075.2 Trachymyrmex cornetzi
ATCTGTCGCGGTTGTTACCTGAGTAAAAGCTCGCGAACTAGTGTAGAATACTGCAGCATATCGTGCCATTACATACATATAGGGAATGCTCACCCGTCCGCACCATGCAAAGAATGCGGTGCTGAATTCTTGTCGTCACGGCCCGTAAACACCTGTAGCATTTGCCAGTTCTCAATTAGAGATTTTACCGCTTATCTAGTTCAGTCCGGGG
>NW_017283265.1:0-211 GCF_001594075.2 Trachymyrmex cornetzi
GGCATATTTTGTAAAATTTTTTCCTTAAAAATTGTATAAATTTCAATTAGGTAATTATCCATTTAAAAAAATCTTATTTTTTAAAATTAAGATTAAATATCAAAATAATTATCATAGAATCTCCTTTAAATATTTGAATAAATGTGTACTTTTTATTTTGATGCGGATATTTTTTAGCAAAATACAATGAAAATATTATTAATAAAATAAA
>NW_017283266.1:0-211 GCF_001594075.2 Trachymyrmex cornetzi
GGGATAAGTACTATTTTTATATCACCATCGATCTTTATTTTGCACAATTAAGATTGGTATAACTCATCTTTTTATCGGTCTTTCCAGCAGAAATACTGATCTTCATATCCGACCTTGTCGCTCGTTATTGTCGAGACGTTAATTGTTGCCGCTAATTCGCTATAATTCCTCACATTGTGAACAAGAACAATGACCGCTTAGCAATTCTAGT
>NW_017283267.1:0-211 GCF_001594075.2 Trachymyrmex cornetzi
CATTATTTAGACCTAGTAGAATAGTACAATGTTGACCATTTGGAATCCTGTTGCATGTACAGGAACGTGTAAGATAATAGTCTCATGTACCCATATTTCACACATATTCGTAGAATAACGCAGGCTATAATAATAGCCGCAAACATATTTGACCGCAAAACCGCAGTTTACTTTAATGGCTTATTATATTCATGTTAAAATGAAGAATTAA
>NW_017283268.1:0-211 GCF_001594075.2 Trachymyrmex cornetzi
GATTTAAACATTATTAAAATCGAATAAAATTTATTTGATTTAAAAAATAATGTTTAAATGAAAAAAATTTTTTCACAAATTAAAGGAATTTTTTCTTTAACCGTATAGTAAAAAAATTTCTTTAAATCGAAGCAACCTTTTCTCTGGATGCGGGGAAGAATAAAAATAAATATTATTTGTCATTAAAACTATTTTTCAATTAATTTTTCAT
>NW_017283269.1:0-211 GCF_001594075.2 Trachymyrmex cornetzi
CACTATACTATTTGATAGAACTTTTGTATCGCTAACCAGAACTCTAAAGAAAATAATAAAAAATATTTTTATGGAAAATTTTTAAAAATTTGGTTTTTCAACATGAAAATTAACGATAACCCTTTCAATTTTGATTCTACCAGGTATGTAAATATGAACCGGAATTTACCAATAGATGGCCATAGCTGTCAATGTAGTTGCCGTCAGACCG
>NW_017283270.1:0-211 GCF_001594075.2 Trachymyrmex cornetzi
CCGGATCAAAGTAACACTTTTCTTAAGGCGGAAATGTGAAAAGTTGAAATTGTTATCACTGAAATTAATGGAGAAAATTTTCATTTTTCACGTTTCCATTCTAGGCAAAATTTTGCGATTGTAAATTAATATTTTCTTTGTTTGAATTTTGATTTTGTGAAATCTTTAATTTTGTTTTGTTAATTTCCATTTCCAACTTATTCATTTCTGT
>NW_017283271.1:0-211 GCF_001594075.2 Trachymyrmex cornetzi
AAAAGGACAATGCAGGGTAGAAAGTAGTTTTAGATTTTCAAAAAGGTATCATCGTATTTTCGTCACTTCACACAAAGTTATTTACATTTCAATTTTCCATATATTCTGTAATTTTCATTCACAGTGTGTTGTTTAAAATCAAAATTAGAGAAATATATTATTTTTTACAATGGCACAATTAATTCGACATA
The DNA here is from genome assembly GCF_001594075.2 of Trachymyrmex cornetzi. Lineage (NCBI taxonomy): Eukaryota > Metazoa > Arthropoda > Insecta > Hymenoptera > Formicidae > Trachymyrmex > Trachymyrmex cornetzi. Next base: position 192 of record NW_017283271.1, read on the forward strand.
AGAAAAAGAAAATTTAATAT
>NW_017283272.1:0-211 GCF_001594075.2 Trachymyrmex cornetzi
AAATGTATCAGGGTGGGAATCAAGAAAATGGAGTTTCAAATTGATGTTACATTTAAGCTTCTGTAAGTCAGAAATCATTTTTTCAACTATTTGTTTATAATGGGGGCTTTTTTTATTCCCGAGGAAATTTTGAGTAACTGCTTTGAAACTTTGCCAGGCGTTTTTTTCTTTCTGATTCATTGTACTAGTGAAGGCAGTATCTCGGAACATT
>NW_017283273.1:0-211 GCF_001594075.2 Trachymyrmex cornetzi
TATTTTACCGCGACGCGCAACGTGGCGTGTCAATGCGAAAATGGCCGTCGTTTATATATATATGTGTGTGTGTGTGTGTGTGTGTATCTAGGTTTTCATTCGACGTAAAAAGACCAAAAGGATAACGTGAAAGCGCGATGGAAAAGTCGATGTCAAATTTCGCATGATTCCGTCAGAATAGACATTATGTTTCGCACGTGCTCGATAAATG
>NW_017283274.1:0-211 GCF_001594075.2 Trachymyrmex cornetzi
TTCAAAATTGTAAAACGTATTGACTGGAATATTATAAAACAAAATATATTGAATATTTTATTCTTTGCATTTCAAATTAGATAATTTCAACTAATAGATTGTTACCGAATATTATCGAAGCACGTTCTTTTTTCATGTCGTAAACTTATTAGCATCATTTAACATTAATTCCGTAGAATGAGAATGTTTCGAAAGTTTAATGGATTGTCAC
>NW_017283275.1:0-211 GCF_001594075.2 Trachymyrmex cornetzi
TGAATATTACAAATATAATTCAACGCAAAAAGGACATATAAGAGTCAAGTTAATTTTTAAATAATTAAAATATATATATCTAACATAAATACAATAATAATTTATAGGCTCTTTATACGTTTCGACCTTAAACTAAGGTCGAAACGTATACTAATTATATGTAATTGGATTCTCCAAAATGTAATAAAATTGCACAATCAACAACCCGTGT
>NW_017283276.1:0-211 GCF_001594075.2 Trachymyrmex cornetzi
CGGGCAGGCCATAAATCGGCAACTATAAGTATCGCATATTATCGAGAACGATATCTAAATTGAGAACTAAGACTTTCTCTCTTTTAACTCCAAAAACAACGTTCGTTAAACCGACAGCCACTCGGTTCTTCACGTCTCTCTTTCTCTCCAAATCTATCACAGGTTTGATTCAGGGCGTTTTTGGAATCCCTTCGCGTTCACCGCATCGAGT
>NW_017283277.1:0-211 GCF_001594075.2 Trachymyrmex cornetzi
CGCTTTACTTCTGATTTATGACTTATGGCTTATTGTAGAAGGCCTATTAGGGCCATTCCATATAGTTATGTGACTATGCAAGTTTGTGTGAAATGCCCTTTACGCTTTACGTATTAGAGCTATCGCACATGAAATGCATAACAGAGCGTAAGCATAACATAAGGCCGCTAAACCAATGAGCATCTTATGTAAATCAATATGGCGACATTAT
>NW_017283278.1:0-211 GCF_001594075.2 Trachymyrmex cornetzi
CGGTCCATCAATAAAACCCGAGTGATTTAGCTAGTCCCTGGACGGATGGACGTACATACGTACAGACGGGTAGACGAGCAAACGGGCAGGCAGAAGGTAGAGACCGTAGCACCCACGAATTTCCAAGATAAAGGGGTCAACAATGGCTCAGGCAGTCGATGGTTGGTATTCGACTGGTGTCGAAACGACGGCTTCCAATCACTCGCCGATA
>NW_017283279.1:0-211 GCF_001594075.2 Trachymyrmex cornetzi
CAATTTGCAGTTAACTTTACGATAACTAAAAAATCGTACGCGCCAGATATACTTCTTCAATTTTTTAAGGAATAAAATTTAAAGTTTTTATATACGTTTTATATATATATATATATAAGCAAAATTTGTAATTAATATATATATACGCGCTTCGAAAGTTTATTGCATACTGGTTTCATTTAAATGAATTGTGAATGAAGCGTTCAACAAA
>NW_017283280.1:0-211 GCF_001594075.2 Trachymyrmex cornetzi
TTTTATTGTAGTTTTATTAATGAATGAGAGAATTTACATAAAACTAGGACTATTGTATATTTTCAGGGTAAACTTTAAGAAAAAATGTTTTCCATGTAGATATCAAAGAAGCAATGATAATCTAATTCCTTGAGTTAAATAACGTTTTGTTTACATGTCATTGCGTATCAAAACGTAAATCCATTTCTGTAATTAATTTTATTTAGTAAAT
>NW_017283281.1:0-211 GCF_001594075.2 Trachymyrmex cornetzi
ACGGATTCACTCACTCCTCCGTGTACCACTCAGAGTTCGCGAAATCACGAATTATTGTTTTCAGTATCACTGTACTATCCTTGTACGCGATATATATTTTCCAATATATCCGTGTATGATCAGGATTATCCCACTTCTGAAGTTTACTGCTGTAAGGCGGGCAAGGATTCTTTTACGAAACCGTCTTGCGAGCAGAGTAAGAAAGAACTAT
>NW_017283282.1:0-211 GCF_001594075.2 Trachymyrmex cornetzi
TGGTTCGGTACAACACCCACTCTTAGCAAATGTGGCAAGGGACATTTGGAGATGGTGTGAGACAAGAAACATATACCTTTTCGCGTCTTATATCGCATCAGTAGATAATATAATTACAGATAGCGGATCACGCATCTCAAATACTGACACGGAATGGTCCTTATCCATTCGGGCGTTTAATAGGATTAACAATAGGTTCGGCCCCTTCGAC
>NW_017283283.1:0-211 GCF_001594075.2 Trachymyrmex cornetzi
TGGTTCGGTACAACACCCACTCTTAGCAAATGTGGCAAGGGACATTTGGAGATGGTGTGAGACGAGAAACATATACCTTTTCGCGTCTTATATCGCATCAGTAGATAATATAATTGCAGATAGCGAATCACGCATCTCAAATACTGACACGGAATGGTCATTATCCATTCGGGCGTTTAATAGGATTAACAATAGGTTCGGCCCCTTCGAC
>NW_017283284.1:0-211 GCF_001594075.2 Trachymyrmex cornetzi
CCTCCTCGTCGGTAAGTGGAGGGGGGCGCGAGACCTCCTCGTCCTCCCAAAATTGCCTGAGAAACGAATTCGTGTCGTGCGTAGACACGTTATGACAGACGCAAATATTCTCGGATTCAATCCGGCGGCGACTCGTGGGGCCGGAGAGAATCCAGCCTAACGCTGTCAATTGAGCGGTAGGCGTTCCAATAGGACCTTGCCGGAGGCCATT
>NW_017283285.1:0-211 GCF_001594075.2 Trachymyrmex cornetzi
TGGCTTGCTTGTTAATCAATTTAATTAATTTATCCATTATTTGTTATGTTTCTGTTTAATAAAAGGATTCATCTTTAGACAGCTTTTGTACACAGTAACCGCAAACAAAGCGTTATATCCCGATTGGAATCCTTAGTAGTTTTCCTTCTCAGTTACTAGACAGAAGTTGGTATAACAATTTAGTAACTTCTCAAAAAATGCATGAAATTTC
>NW_017283286.1:0-211 GCF_001594075.2 Trachymyrmex cornetzi
ATATCGCAATTTAAAATCTATTTCGCCCGGTGATATTGAGGCTGAACTTGCCAGAATCGATTGATCGCCTATCTTTAACTTTGCTTGCGTCAACGAGATGGTCTCTTATTTCGAGTCTGCGTTGCTTACCGTTTTCGATCGCCTTGCTCCGATTTCTTGCGGTCGCTCATCTAGGCCTCCTGCCCCGTGGATAAACGCTGCAGTGAGAAAA
>NW_017283287.1:0-211 GCF_001594075.2 Trachymyrmex cornetzi
CAATATTTAAAAAGGACACATTATTGTAAGGAAGAATGATCAAGCCAGGCGTCGGAACTATATCCCAGGTGGAAAAGTCGGAGTTATGCCGAACCTCACAAACGGCGCTACACCGCGCCAATTGTAAATTACAAGTAATGCCAGTACTGACTTGTCGGTACCTCGCCATTCGTCGGCATAGTACTGGCTTAGTACTGGTGCAGTACAGACT
>NW_017283288.1:0-211 GCF_001594075.2 Trachymyrmex cornetzi
CGAGAACCCGTTACATCGAGGACACGTGTCGGAAGAGAAAATCATTATTGGAATTAAAAAGGTTTTCCTTGTCTTTTTACGTTATAAAAATAATTGGGAACAGTGTGTGTGTGTGTGTGTGTGTGTGTGTGTCTGTGTGTGTGTGTGTGGGTATGTGGCAGATATTAATTACCGTTTTATTCCCAGATTTGACATTACGCATTTATTGGAA
>NW_017283289.1:0-211 GCF_001594075.2 Trachymyrmex cornetzi
GGCAATTACCAATTTCTGAGTGTCGGCATTTATCAATGTTACATTTCCCTCGCTTAAATAAAACACCGGAAATCGTGTTAGGCATCCATGCCAGTTGGCCATTTTTATGAGTAACGTTTACTCCATGCACAGAATTAATTTTCTTTACATCAAATGTATTCGATTAAATTTTTCATGTAAATATAATTAAATAACTTATAATAATTTAATA
>NW_017283290.1:0-211 GCF_001594075.2 Trachymyrmex cornetzi
TTTAATGATATGTATCATTCCTATAAAAGATTTGATATCAAGAATTGGCGCCAAGTTAAATCCTTTTTTATACCATGCCAAATTAAATAAATAATAAATATTAATCTAATGGTATGTGTGAAGGTCGAAGGTTTAGTCGCTCTTATACTAATAATGCAGCGGCCGTCGCCTTCGGCCTCACTGCCGGATCGTCGATAAATCGCTGAGGTTT
>NW_017283291.1:0-211 GCF_001594075.2 Trachymyrmex cornetzi
GGTGTTTCCATCGGGAGATCTCTTGCCGTTCTTTTCATCCAAAAAAATTTATTGTCCTGTTGCGGGCCGAGTTTGTTTCCTAATGTCACGAATGTCACGATCAATTGCAAGAAAAGGAGAAAGAAGAGAGAGAGAGAGAGAGAGAGAGAGAGAGAGAGAGAATCGACATTTAGAAAGTCTAATAAACATGAATGAAACAAATTTAGGGAAA
>NW_017283292.1:0-211 GCF_001594075.2 Trachymyrmex cornetzi
ATTTTATGCGTAAACATTTTAATTTTATCTTGAAGATATCTATGTATTCGTATATGTAAATATCTGAACATAGGATATCAAAGCGTAGAGCGTTGTAAGAGCCATTAATAAGAGCCGCCTAATTTCTCGAAAGCCCGGAGGCCTCAGCCATTATCTGGGAAACGTAACTCGGTCGAAGAGCGATTAAACAGAGGCCACGAAAATACGTCAA
>NW_017283293.1:0-211 GCF_001594075.2 Trachymyrmex cornetzi
TTAAGAAAAAGAATTAAGTATTGGTCTACAATCCAGTAAAATAAATGCTTGTAATATGCCGCGCATTTATAATATGATTGTAATTCATTAACATATAGATCTACAAAGAATAATAAGCAATATATACAGTAGGTGTTTCTATAAATAACTAAATAAGCTTTATGTAGATACAAATAGATGTATAGATATACATTTTTTGAATCGATGGTTT
>NW_017283294.1:0-211 GCF_001594075.2 Trachymyrmex cornetzi
TCGCTCGAGAAACTTCTTCGCTTCGAATCTTTGTTGATTCGACTTTCGAGCAATGTCGACGTCAAGAGCGAGTGTTTGTGTGCCGATGACAACGAGAGTCTTTCGACACAGAAAAAAGGCCTCGTCGTACTTGGTGTGTTGCCCACTGATTCGTCGCTCGTTGCTGGGCCGATGTTATCGGCGAATCGGGTTATCGCTTCCAAGATCGAAG
>NW_017283295.1:0-211 GCF_001594075.2 Trachymyrmex cornetzi
ATGCAAATGTAAAAATAATTAAATCAAATTGAACAATAAATTATTATGGTCTAATTAAAATGTCAAGTTTAGTATAAATTAATAATTAGTATTTAATATTTAGTACAATATTAACAAATAGTTATTAATAATTAGTTATTAACTATTGGCTTTTTTATTTATTGATTGTTAGTTATAATTAACGTAATATATATATACGTTATTTCTTAAA
>NW_017283296.1:0-211 GCF_001594075.2 Trachymyrmex cornetzi
TTCAGCGCAATCAAAGCTTTGTCGTACGTCATCGATACATAGTTCTTGATGGTACTGGTAATTTCAACGTTTCTGTTACGGTCAATCTCCACACCGTTGAGTTCATATCGAATTTTATCAAATATGAACCCCACGCAATTATTTCCTAGCGTCGACGATATCTGATCGTTTTTCTTCTTCACCGTCAATCTTCCTTCGACGTAGAGAAAAC
>NW_017283297.1:0-211 GCF_001594075.2 Trachymyrmex cornetzi
TGACATTATAATTTTAGAAAAAAATATTTCAGGTGTATTAAGTTGCTTGAATTTTACATAATCCGATTTCTTTCTTCAATAGGATTTGAAATTTCAAAATTGCTTCTCCACTATTCCCTTGAAGTAGAATTCCAAAAAATCATTTGTACACACTTGAAAGAATTTTTTGTAACAACAAATCGTCAATATTCATTAAATTTAGAAATCACTG
>NW_017283298.1:0-211 GCF_001594075.2 Trachymyrmex cornetzi
TAAATCGATTATTCTATATTTTCACTCGCAAACACGGATTCTTAAAATATGGTAAAAATTATAGAACTCGGAATATTAAACAATACAAACAATCGCATAACATATGTTTCGGTTTCGGTGTTGGACTCTCTTCAGATAATTAAGTGAAATAGAATATTGTTATTATATAATAAATTTTGTATAGGTTTATTATTATTATATAAATTTTATA
>NW_017283299.1:0-211 GCF_001594075.2 Trachymyrmex cornetzi
TTATTATGTAGAGAATAAACGGAAATCTATTCCGAGTTGTGATGTCGAGTTAACCTCCTAACGGCACAACTAAAATCTTTCGTTACGTCGGTCTCGTTGTTAAGCGGCTCGGTTACGCAGTAAGATCGTTCGAGTATCTTTAGATACGTGATAAAGGTAAATAATCGTGCGATACCATTCGCGTTCATCAAAGACAGAAGAATGGCTTAAC
>NW_017283300.1:0-211 GCF_001594075.2 Trachymyrmex cornetzi
GATTTTTCGTGATTATTTAAACTTATTTTGCAAGCAACAAATTCTGAAATTTTGCATATTTCGGGAGCAACAAATTCAGGCGACATCCCAGTACCAAATTTAAGCGAGCAACAAATCTTTTACTAATATGGTAGTTTACTCTTGTTCCGCCAGCAGGTTGAGGCTTCTCGTTGTTATTTACACTTTTTTACTATGTAATATATTCAAAATA
>NW_017283301.1:0-211 GCF_001594075.2 Trachymyrmex cornetzi
AATGAAAAAAGCTATTATCTTTGAAATATAATTGATTCTGCCATTATTGAGACGCTAGTATATCGTTGAGAAAGCTGGACAGCAATTTCTATAATTGACAAAACTCTTTACTATAATTATTTCCAATTTTTATGATCACAAATGAGTAACGGACGAGCAAGACAAGATTCTAAAAGGGATCGTAAGAGACGAATTTAACGTGTTGTGTAAG
>NW_017283302.1:0-211 GCF_001594075.2 Trachymyrmex cornetzi
TAGTCGCCAACGTATGAGGCGAGATGTCGGGTCTTTCACTGAGTGGAGCCATTGAAGTGGTTTATGGTCAGTTAAAATGGTGAATTTGTTACCGTATAAGTATGGCTTAAAATGATTCGTACAATAGACGATAGCTAGAGATTCCTTTTCGATCGTTGCGTAGTTTTGCTCCGCGTTATTTAATAATCTCGACGCGTAAGCTATTGGTTTA
>NW_017283303.1:0-211 GCF_001594075.2 Trachymyrmex cornetzi
GACATATTAATCTACAATCGAGTAAAGATTCAACGAACTTTCATCTTCAAATTGAACATTGCTTACAACACTTTCTCCGTCTTCCATATTCGTAATATAATATATTTGTAATATATAATAAATTCGTCAAATAATATGTCATAAAATAAATTCAATAAGAGATGAAAAGCTCACTTTGCGCTTCTTTCCATACGTCGAGACAAAAAGGACA
>NW_017283304.1:0-211 GCF_001594075.2 Trachymyrmex cornetzi
CAGCTACGTTTTCCTCTGCCTTATCTTACGTTACGACTACGAAAGTTACGTCTTGATACGTCTTGTTCTCTGCCATAGCCCTTTCGTCTCGTTACCTCTCGTCCTCTGCCATAGCCCTAAAAATGCCATTTGTAACATTTTTTGATGGTATACGTATTCCATAACGGGGGTCTGTTCTATAACCGGAATCCTTTTTCCCTCTTCAATTTTT
>NW_017283305.1:0-211 GCF_001594075.2 Trachymyrmex cornetzi
TCTTAACGCGTCGTGTCATATTCGCGACATGTTACCGATCTCCTAAACAAAATATCTTATTCATATTATAGTACCGCGACGCATTTCGGGGTGGTGTGAGATCTGCGGGGGGTGGCGGCGGCGGTGGCGGCGGCGACCACAAACGCATTTTTTCAGGTGTTTATATAAACACCCGATAACGCCGGGGCCTTCCTTCGCCTACGGTTTCCCC
>NW_017283306.1:0-211 GCF_001594075.2 Trachymyrmex cornetzi
GAAAACTTTTCATTGGAGACTCCAACTGAGACTCACTGCTATTGCGCCCCCGTTTTATACGCGTAATTAACAGACAGGATGCAATCAAATACTCGTAATTTTTTAACGAGCTTCACCGGGATACATTGAGTATAATTAGAGATGGACACCTCAAATAAGAGATGGACATCATACGTTTGGTCCGTCATATTTTAAGAAATGAGATATATAC
>NW_017283307.1:0-211 GCF_001594075.2 Trachymyrmex cornetzi
AAAATGCATTTTATAGGACGTGAACAATACATTCATATAACAAAAACTTGAAATCAGCATTTCAAGATAACGTTAACTTTCTTTGTAAAAGAATGTAAAATGTCGTAGAACAAAGTCATTTTTTAAACATTAAAACTTAATTATGTTAGAAACCTATAACGCTGAAATTTTTTGGCATCGTTTTCAACATTCAAAAATATAACCCGATGCG
>NW_017283308.1:0-211 GCF_001594075.2 Trachymyrmex cornetzi
ATAACTATTTTTGATGTGACTAAAATGTTTATTAATACTTTTGTTTATTATTTCTTTGATATAGGAGGATAATTTATAAAGCGGACAGTCAATGCAACTCACAATGATACGTAAAGGATTGCCACTTTTATGAATTTTGGGCACACCGTAACATCTCGCCAAATTACAATCTGTGACATTTAGTGATTTATAAGTTTGATCATTCAAATAT
>NW_017283309.1:0-211 GCF_001594075.2 Trachymyrmex cornetzi
TTTACTTTTATGTAACATTTTGATTTGCATTTTTCAATCAATCTCGATTTTCAATCAAAATCGTTTGGTTGGATACACGTAGAGAAATATAAGTACGTTATCACATTACAATAGTATGCATCGCAACATTGAGTACATCTAACGTTGCAATTACATAACTTTATTTTCATCAATATGATCAATACTATAATTAACCATTTAGATAAAGGAA
>NW_017283310.1:0-211 GCF_001594075.2 Trachymyrmex cornetzi
TAACACATTTTGTTATTTTTAACTGTAACAAAATGTAAATTAATCCATTTCTATTGTTAAATTGCTTTTCGAAATAAATAGGATCCGTATTGACATACGTATTTATTAAATAATAAACTAAATTTAAGTCAAATTTAATACAAATCTTGAGTTAAATTATTTTTTAACTTCATTGTTTTAGTTAAATTAATATAAAGAGGAGAACAATGGC
>NW_017283311.1:0-211 GCF_001594075.2 Trachymyrmex cornetzi
TCTTGCATTGTTGCTTAGTCTAGCTCTAAATAAATTTTTATTCAGTGTGCTCTGATCATTTGTTATCCACGCCAGTTGCATTCGCGGGTCCAATAGGTCACATCATTCTAAAATATATTAGCTCGTTTTTTTTTGTTTTTTTTTTTTTTAATAATGAGGTGCTTGAGGTGCAATGCAGTTTATGCGCCTTCAACATGTGACAATTGCCTCC
>NW_017283313.1:0-211 GCF_001594075.2 Trachymyrmex cornetzi
ATATCTTTTACATGTACGAGTGCCATTAGTACATTCGTAAGCGTCGATCGGCATTTGGACTGCACGCAGGGCGGTGAGATGAGAGGGATAGCGGAAGGCGGAACCGACTCGAAAATCGGCCGAAAGTTGCATTTTGTGCCGAGCCCTGATATACAGGGTCCGCCAAAAGTATCGGGACGGTCTAATAACTTTTGAAAGAATTAAATTTTCA
>NW_017283314.1:0-211 GCF_001594075.2 Trachymyrmex cornetzi
TTCCATGCTCCTTTTCACGATCGTCACTCGTCTGCATTTCATGCGGTCTCGGTATTTCCGAGAGGCCGAACATAATCATTTATTCTATTTTAGCCGACTCTCGTCTTGGTCGCTTATTTCGCTTGAGATCGATCGCTCCGCTCATTCAGAATAATTGTTAATGTCGCGATATGTCGCTGAGGATGATGAAATTCACTAATGGCGGCCGCGC
>NW_017283315.1:0-211 GCF_001594075.2 Trachymyrmex cornetzi
AGGTACCAAGCTAGAGTGGATCCTGATTATAATTACAGAAATTAATTCACAGAATTAATGGGTCTACAAAATAGAGTAACTCACCTCAATAAGAAAACTCAGGATTATTTCATGAGCTTTGGAATCATTTTATTATTATTAATCCAACTATCAACGCTAATATCTCGCAAAAATCTAATAAGTCTATATTTATCCTTACTATACAGTGATA
>NW_017283316.1:0-211 GCF_001594075.2 Trachymyrmex cornetzi
CAAGATTTTATAGGTAAATTACCGGGTGCACATTCGAAAAATTTGCGTGTTCTATTAAATAAAAGGAAATCATTAGATCATCTTATCAAGCTATCACAAGTACGTAAAAACAACAATTAAAAAATTTAAATTCTTTATAATATATTTGTTTCTTACAATTTGTAAATAAAAATATTAAAAATTAATAATTTTTCTATAAATAGGAAAAACT
>NW_017283317.1:0-211 GCF_001594075.2 Trachymyrmex cornetzi
CGAAAATTGCAAAATGGTAGAGGACTTTTCGACTCAGTTTAATCCTCTCTATCTACACAAAAGTGAATGGCAAAATAGTTCGGGGCACCCTGTATATATACACAACATACAAAAAATTCTTACTTTTCACGTTTTTGCCCTAGGGAAAAAGATACATAATCGATACCCTCTGGTGGCTCACTTAATGGTTTTTAAATTGAATACAAATAAA
>NW_017283318.1:0-211 GCF_001594075.2 Trachymyrmex cornetzi
AAAAGACGAAAAGTCGATTCGATAGCTGTGCACGCGCGAAGTGCGTGAGCGCACGTGATCGCGACTGGGCGCATTGTTATCGCGAAATGAATTATTAATTAAATGACTCTAAATTTCACTAAGAATGACGATGTTAAAACGATAGTAGTACACTACGCAAAAAAATTAAAGGATCACTTAAGTCCACCTCAAAAATAGGTCAAAATTCAGA
>NW_017283319.1:0-211 GCF_001594075.2 Trachymyrmex cornetzi
CGACTCAATTTATCGGAAAGTATCTCAAATTTCATTCAACCGCTGTTCTTAGAAGATAATAAACTTAATAGGCTCATGAAATCAGATAAAATCGATTCTTTTTAGTAATAAATTTTAATTGATTTTTAATTTGACCATTGGAATTATCTCTCTCTTTTATTTTTGACTTTACTTCTAATTTACAATTAAATGCCACTCGTTTTTAATATTT
>NW_017283320.1:0-211 GCF_001594075.2 Trachymyrmex cornetzi
TAACGTTTGTCTTTTTCTTCTCAGTAATCGATGTTAATGTCGCGCATAGATGATTCGTCAGCTTGCTGAGCTGACTAATCTTATACCGTACTGATATTCGGAATACGAATAAAGAATTAACGAAAACTGATCGCTTTAGATCTCGAACAATTTTGATATATTGGCTGAATTTTGATATATTGGTTCGTACAAAAAATTCAAAAAAGGTATT
>NW_017283321.1:0-211 GCF_001594075.2 Trachymyrmex cornetzi
ATATACATATATACATATACACACATATATATATTGTAATAAATAGTTGTGTCCATAAAACCAGGATATGTATTATTGATTTACCATAAAAATGATAATACATCCAATTCAGCAGAAGTAGATTCACTACCTCCGTGGGTTCGATCAGAAGGATAGAATTCCGAAATTGAATAAGTATCTATTATATTGTAGGCTGTTGTTCTCGATACAC
>NW_017283322.1:0-211 GCF_001594075.2 Trachymyrmex cornetzi
CACGTCTATCGAGATTCTTAGTATCCATGTTGAATCTTCATATTCGTCACACGTGGCCGTCAAATGTGACGAGCTGCATACGCCCGTTTACATCATCTTTATTCCCTTCGCCACATCCTTTAATGCTCTCAGAAACTGCTCACTTCTGATTTAAGCGTTATTTCGCTATTTGATTTGGCTGATTTCTACGTTCTGGCTCTTAATCAACGAC
>NW_017283323.1:0-211 GCF_001594075.2 Trachymyrmex cornetzi
TAGAGCATTCAGTGATTTTATAAATTTAGAATTGTACCTTATTTGATTTGGTCTTGAAATATTGTGGTGTTGTATGGTAATGCCGGCATTGCGTACACGTCAGGAACAAACTATGAAAGTTGTACTTCTTTACATTATCGCTTTTGATAATATCACAGAGTGGCTGCCTCAGTAAACTGCAAATTGTAATATAAAATTATTATAGAAAATA
>NW_017283324.1:0-211 GCF_001594075.2 Trachymyrmex cornetzi
GTTACGGTGCGAGCTGGCTTACGTGCGATCCACCCGGCAACGTACCCCGGTCGACAGCTTCACAACTACGACGACGCTCGTCTCACCTTCGTCGGCTCCTTCGTCCTCTCGACTTCCTCTCGTCGATTCCTCGGTACTCTGGTGCTCGTTCTCGTCGACGGCGGTCTCGCACTCCCCTCACAAGATTCTGCTCGCTCGTCCACGGAAAGAG
>NW_017283325.1:0-211 GCF_001594075.2 Trachymyrmex cornetzi
AAACTTTTATCAATATCAACTTCATCGTCATCATTGTCGTCGTCATTGCTACTGTCGTTGTCGGTGTCGTTGTTATTAATTTTATCTTCATTGTCATTGATGTCGTCATTGTTATTTTTACAAATTTCTCCGTATTTAACTATCTCGCGGCTATGACTAATATCATTCTGTTCGTCCTCGTCGTCTGTATTATTAGTAAGTGAGTCGCGAT
>NW_017283326.1:0-211 GCF_001594075.2 Trachymyrmex cornetzi
ACTTGAAATTTTGAAAAATGTTTGCACTTAAAAGGAGAAAAATATATATTCAAACGTTGAAGGAAGAGAAAGCGAAGATGCTGAGTGCAGAGTGCTCCAAGCAGCGAACAGACCTAATGGTGTCTGCTTGAAACACACGTTCGGGGAACATGTATAGTAATGTACATTAGTAGAAATTAACATTACACTTCCAAGAGCTGACGGTTGTCTA
>NW_017283327.1:0-211 GCF_001594075.2 Trachymyrmex cornetzi
CTATTTATAATAATTCATTATACACAGAATTTAACTTAGCTCTGAAATATATCAATCTGTATTGCGAATTATTATAATATTAAAGACTTTGTCCTAGCATTTCGTTTAGTTTACTGACACAGAAAAACTGTGACCTCGTTGACTATGGTGCGCGTTTTTGACAGTTTATTTGGACGTAGCTATGTAGGAAGCATCCGATCGACTCCGCATA
>NW_017283328.1:0-211 GCF_001594075.2 Trachymyrmex cornetzi
TCGGAAGCAATCCTGTTTCAAAAACAAATCCTGTCCACGAGAAAGATTTGTACGGAAAGGACGATTTTTTTTGCTAAAGTATCTACACACAAAAATACCTAAGGTACACAAATAATTGTTTCAAGTATTTCAAAAGTTTATCACAAACATTAAATTTATTTAGAATATATTTTGAATCCTAGTAAGTTTAATCGAGATTATTAAATTAAAA
>NW_017283329.1:0-211 GCF_001594075.2 Trachymyrmex cornetzi
TTATACATTTTTAATTCAAAACGCTAATTAATAAAATTTATATGGAATAGGGGAACTACAGTACTTAACTACTGTATTTACAGTTACAAAACGTATGCATTTTGCAAAGGCTTTATAAAAAGTTTTTTCACACAATGGAAAGCAAGACAATACGCGTAGGTCTTTCTTTCTCTACCAAAATTACTCGTACGTACAGAATGTATGAATAATA
>NW_017283330.1:0-211 GCF_001594075.2 Trachymyrmex cornetzi
GCGGATAGTCATATCGATAATAGTTTTAAACTCGTTAAGGAACTTGATGGTAGGCGGTTGAGTAAGGAATTTCAATTAATGTCACTGGATGTTGTTAGTCTCTTTACTAACGTTCCCATTGACTATGCGATGGACTGTATCCAAGACCATCCCTGCACTAAATTCCAAATAAGTTCCAATAAGAGTTGGCATATATTTGACCAAATGCGGT
>NW_017283331.1:0-211 GCF_001594075.2 Trachymyrmex cornetzi
GCCCACTTCCTCGACGGCGAACACCTAGACATCCATTTCCTCGACGGCGAACACCTAGACACTAACTTCCTCGACGGCGATCACCTAGACACTCATTTCCTCGACGGCGGACACCTAGACACCCACTTCCTCGACGGCGATCACCTAAACACTCATTTCCTCGACGACGAACACCTAGACACCAACTTCTTCGACAGCGAACACCTAGACA
>NW_017283332.1:0-211 GCF_001594075.2 Trachymyrmex cornetzi
CGAGATATTTGACTGGATCACTTCAGATGGTCCACCCTGTATATATATATATATATATATACAACCATTCACGCGCGCGCGCGCGTATATATATATTTATATTCAGCTTAAAAAAAAAACAAATATAAATACAAATTAAAGCACAATTTAAAAATAACAAAACTGTAATACTCTAAGAATCCTTAATTTATTTCTCATATAGATATTTATA
>NW_017283333.1:0-211 GCF_001594075.2 Trachymyrmex cornetzi
CTCGCGCGACCGGCGCGGCGCGAGCCGTCGATCAATGTTTGGCGTAGGTAGAGGATCCACCACTTTAAACTCGCACTCAAAGTCTCCAAAAGAGAGAATATTTCGATTTCGTTCGAAAGGAAATTTCCTTTCCATTTTTTTAACATGCTCGATCCTTGCTGTGCAATCTAATTACTTCCTCGTCGCGTGTCTTTATATTTTTAAAAACTCG
>NW_017283334.1:0-211 GCF_001594075.2 Trachymyrmex cornetzi
GCACGCGGCAAAGAATATTTATTCGCGTAACGGCTCGTCCGGCAGTCTTGACCGCGATGACCCATCTTACCACATTTATGGCATCGTAATAGCGAGTTTTGCGTGGAACGCGATTGCTCCTGAAATCCTGATTTGTTCCGTTCGTAATTATTCGGTTTTGGAATCGCTCCCTTTAATTTTTCCTCCGCGGTTGCGCCTAGTATCGCGGCGG
>NW_017283335.1:0-211 GCF_001594075.2 Trachymyrmex cornetzi
GTCTTCCTGCACTTCCTCTTCTTGCTGAGATGCAAGGAAGTGTAGGAAGTGTAGGAACTCGTCACCCCATAGATCACCGAGTTCCACGAGGAAATCGTGACATTCTTCAATTGTTACATTATTAAAATTAAACAGGCCATCCGCGACATCCTCCTCCTCCTCCTCCTCGGCGAGGGAAGCGTCACCCTCGCCGAGGGAAGCGTCACCCTCG
>NW_017283336.1:0-211 GCF_001594075.2 Trachymyrmex cornetzi
CGCGTTACAAACAGAAATTTATCCGTTCTGTAGCAAAAAAGCTGTAAAAGCTAACGATTCCACCGCTTTAATTGCTCCTGTTTTGTCTTTCACCCGAGCAACCGAGATAATTTATGGCCTTTTGTATTCCATTACAAATAAATCTTTAATTTCTGCTTGTAACGAGGAAGTATGTATGTATACTAATGAATTCGCGCCCGTGCAAAGACGG
>NW_017283337.1:0-211 GCF_001594075.2 Trachymyrmex cornetzi
ATTTTATCATAGAATGATTTAATTTTTCATTGAAAAGTCTGCAATCTATTTGTTTGAAAATCAACTGTCAATGATAATCATTTTCTATAAGCATGTTAATGTAAAGTTCAAGATTATATTTACTATGAAAAGTATTAAAAAAACCAGGAACAATATTATCATATTTAGTTCTTGATCTTTTTTACTTTCATTTCTAACAACGTAACGATAT
>NW_017283338.1:0-211 GCF_001594075.2 Trachymyrmex cornetzi
CACCTTGTGAAAATCTTAAGCATTATGGAATATGTGCTTATGGAAAACATTCTTGACTTTTTTTGTTATTACACAGAAAAAATAGTTTGGTAATAGCTGTCAAATTTTTGTAATAGCTATCTAAAATAGGTTCAACCAAATATTTTGATTAACATAACCGAAACATAATATTATCCTTACGGGTTTTCTGTTTGATCATACTAAATTTTTG
>NW_017283339.1:0-211 GCF_001594075.2 Trachymyrmex cornetzi
ACAACCAATTGCGTCATAATTATTTTGATGGTCCAATAACATTATTTTTAGATATATATATATCTACCTAAATTTTTAGATACTTCAGTAAAATTGCTGTTTTCATACGTAGCAATGCGATAATATTTAACTAAAACATTGATGGTATATCAAATTTATTTAAATCCAACCTGTGATTAAATTATCACAGTTTAATCTACTCGATAATCGC
>NW_017283340.1:0-211 GCF_001594075.2 Trachymyrmex cornetzi
AAAATAATATAAATAAAAAGCTTATTAATAAAAAAAGTCAGAATCATATTAAAAAATGTGAATATTTCGAAAAATAAGAAAAATAAAAACCATCCCCAATAAGAGTTAAAATATCTAGCATGTGTATATACGATTGAGTTATAGAGTCGGGTAAATTATGATGATCGTTGTGAATGCTATTAAGTTTAAATCAAAGAAAAATAAATTTAGA
>NW_017283341.1:0-211 GCF_001594075.2 Trachymyrmex cornetzi
GACCGCGACGCCAGCGCGACACTAGCGCCGCCTGGTGGCGGTCAGGCCTCTGTATCACTGGGTGATTATACTTAGAACCGCCCTAGTATATCTACTGTTCTAGGCCTCTTTGAGAATAAGGAGTGAGGGTGAATCCCACTTCTGAGAATGTAAGATTTGAGTATGAGAATGTAAGATTCCACTTCTGAGAATGTGAGATCTTTATATAATT
>NW_017283342.1:0-211 GCF_001594075.2 Trachymyrmex cornetzi
ATTAGTTTAACTTTCGCGGATTTGTTCACGCGCGTGCTCAGTGATTTTTCGCTTCTGTGTGTCTCGGAGTGGCCGTGATTTATTGGCGCACGAATTTCGTGCCGTTCGTTCGTTCGATGGGAAGCGAATCGTCTTTAAATTGTGACCTTTTTTCGGGCGATGATTATCTCATTAACGACACTCCATTCGGTATACGTACGTATGTATCTCG
>NW_017283343.1:0-211 GCF_001594075.2 Trachymyrmex cornetzi
AGAAATTGACCAATCACAGTCGAATGTGAGAAGAATAATCGACTGTGATTGGTCAATTTCTTGAGAGGATCCCGTTTGCCTACAGTTCTGATTGTACACACCACTCATATCAATTGGTGCGTAGTAATTTTTTACTGTTTTGCCAATAAGATTATTTTATTTTTAAATTGGCCAATCAACGATACATGTGTGCAATATGCGATGTGTGCAA
>NW_017283344.1:0-211 GCF_001594075.2 Trachymyrmex cornetzi
GCAATCGCGCGCGGGCCGCCGCCGCCGCCTCCGGGCGCGGTACGCCGACGGTCCTTACCGCCGCCGCCGGTCCCCGCCGGCACCGCCGATCCCTACCGCCGCCAACAAGCACGGTCCCCATCGCGTGCTATACCATTTATACTTACCGTCTCTCTTCCTCATGTACGCTGTCATCTTTTTCCCCTTATGGGACCCTCTTTCCCACCAATTG
>NW_017283345.1:0-211 GCF_001594075.2 Trachymyrmex cornetzi
TGCTTCAATATGAAGAAATCTGCTGCTGAGGCTCATCGAATGCTCTCAAATACTTATGGTGAGATCGTTATTAGTGAAAAAACGTGTCGTGAGTGGTTTCAATGCTTGAAGAACGGTCATTTTGACGCCGAAGACCGGCATAGGGGTAGAAGAGAGAAGGTTTTCGAAAATGCAGAATTGGAGGCATTACTTGATCAAGACTCGTGTCAAA
>NW_017283346.1:0-211 GCF_001594075.2 Trachymyrmex cornetzi
CAATTGGTGGGAAAGAGGGTCCCATAAGGGGAAAAAGATGACAGCGTACATGAGGAAGAGAGATGGTAAGTATAAATGATATAGCACGCGATGGGGTCCGTGCTTGTTGGCGGCGGTAGGGATCGGCGGTGCCGGCGGGGACCGGCGTCGGCGGTAAGGACCGTCGGCGTACCGCGCCCGGAGGCGGCGGCGGCGGCCCGCGCGCGATTGC
>NW_017283347.1:0-211 GCF_001594075.2 Trachymyrmex cornetzi
TGCATCGTTCCCGGCAATGCCAACTCGCCGGATGCCGCTACGGTGACCCCCCGTCACCGTACGCGATTAGAGCGCGGTGCGCTCGACACATTTTATAAAACAAACATAATTACAGGCCGTGTGAACTCGCAAGTCCACGAAACCCGAACGTCGCCGAACGACGCCGAGTGCCGCAGCTCTCGCTCGTATTGTTCCACGCCGAGAGTCACCG
>NW_017283348.1:0-211 GCF_001594075.2 Trachymyrmex cornetzi
TAATGAGACAAAAACAGCAAAGTTCTTCGTGTCGAAAGTAAAAACAAGAAAGCGACAAGATCTGAAGATGTTAAGGAAATCTTATCCTCGTTGCTAACAAGACCTAATGCTGTTACAAGCCTGGAAGGTGCTGAGATATTTCTCAGATATTGGTGATGTGAGTGGGCTATGAGGAGGAAATCCTCTAAATAGACCACCGAAAGTAGGCCCT
>NW_017283349.1:0-211 GCF_001594075.2 Trachymyrmex cornetzi
TAACTCTTAACGGCATTTAGCCGTTTTAACAAAACAAAATAATCTAATTCCGCGTTGAATCTTCGTCCGGTGTGCGGGTTGTTGTCTAGGTTTCCGGGGCTGTAGGCTGTTCCTTGGTCTCGCCGGTGTCATTTAAAGGTGTATCCTAGATCGCCTCTGGGAATAACTTCCTCGCCGCTGCTGTATTTGTTTGAGTTGGCGTAATTTGATG
>NW_017283350.1:0-211 GCF_001594075.2 Trachymyrmex cornetzi
AAAAAATTACTTTGTTTATAATAATAAAAAAATACTTTTTTTGTATTTTATTCAATTACAAAAATTGCTTAAAATCGCCCAAAACAAACTCAACGTCATTTTATTATAGAACACTTCTGGATTACAACCGTAAAAAAATATTTTGCGAATGTTTGCGAATTTTTGAGATATTGAATTTTTAATTTGATGCGACATGCGTTGGGCCCGCGCC
>NW_017283351.1:0-211 GCF_001594075.2 Trachymyrmex cornetzi
CTCTTCCTCCATTTTTTAAAATATCGTCATAAAAATGACAGAGAATAATCTAATTAAATTAACGTTGAACAGATTTATATTACATCTGCAAATTTAAACCGATTTGTATTCACCGACTATAAAACGTGACCAAATTAACCGGTTTTTGAGGACAAAGCAATATCCAGAAAGTGTACGAACAGTAAGTATCTATAGTCACGCTGATGGTTTG
>NW_017283352.1:0-211 GCF_001594075.2 Trachymyrmex cornetzi
TATCTAAATAATTACAATTATCTAGATGAAATGGCTTTACTAGATTATGTATTATCTTCATTTCTTAGATTAAAAAGTATTATCTTTTTTCTAAATTATCTACGTAATTATCTAAGATGAAGATTTAATTAGATAATATTTACAAAATTGTAAGAACATAAATAGCATCAATTTTTATACGCAAAAATTAGAATTTTATAGTGATGGTATC
>NW_017283353.1:0-211 GCF_001594075.2 Trachymyrmex cornetzi
TCGCGCTAAAAATGTATTTTAAAATTCTGATGAATATATCGTTGTGAATCTGATTTAAACAATCAACATGCGAATATAATTTTCCATTACAATTTTCTCATACACATTTAATGATAGCGTGCACGAGCATAAGGCGCGAAAGCGTGGAGGAACTACATATATGTAATAATTGATAGATCTGTTATAACGGCAGTCTATATATTCACACACT
>NW_017283354.1:0-211 GCF_001594075.2 Trachymyrmex cornetzi
TCAGTAGTTTTTATTAATTTTGTTCCTCCCAAAACTTAATTCGTATCGATTGAATTCATAATAGCTGAGAAAATATTGCAAAAAATTAAATTATTATTTTCTTCAATATTTGCTTGTAGCAAATAAGTACAGAATATAAATTTTTTTTAAATCTATTTTTTCTTTTCACTCATGTAATATATGATACAATATACATAAGAGGCCAAACATA
>NW_017283355.1:0-211 GCF_001594075.2 Trachymyrmex cornetzi
TATATATATTTTTTTTATATGTATTCTAATATATAATATATTTATAATAAATTTTTTCTAATACACTATTATTTGGTATATTGCTTTCTTTTCGTGTATAATCCTTAGTTTTTTTCAAGCCAATCAACAATTTTCGTAATTACTTTTTTATTACTTGTAATCACAGATTTACCATTTATTTTCTTTCCAAGTACTTCGGTTATACCAATTG
>NW_017283356.1:0-212 GCF_001594075.2 Trachymyrmex cornetzi
CGGAGAAACCGTAATAGGCTCCCAGAAGCACGATCGCTCAGAAGCACTGAGCGCTCAGTGAGCTCTTGCATCTGATTGGCATATTCCATTAGATTTAAAATATAGACCAAACAGGTATAAGAGCTCACTGAGCGCTCAGTGAGCGGTCGTGCTTCTGGATGCATCCAAAGACATAGAGAATGGACTGCGTGATCGTATGTCAAAATGGTCGA
>NW_017283357.1:0-212 GCF_001594075.2 Trachymyrmex cornetzi
AACGTACGTTGGCCCGACGTCGCGCCGAGATTGGTGTGACAACCGGTTGCCGACGTACTGCCACGTTGGCCCGAGCCTCGTCAGTAAGTAAGAGTTGGGTAACGTACGTATTGCCGACGTCGCGCCGAGATTGGTGTTACAACCGGTTCCCGACGTACTGCCAACGTTGGCCCGAGCTTCGTCAGTAAGTAAGGTTCGGCTAATGTACGTTG
>NW_017283358.1:0-212 GCF_001594075.2 Trachymyrmex cornetzi
GTATTTCTAAGTACCGAATGGCTGGCAATTGTTGACAATAGGATGTCCACACGATTCTGATTGCCTCTGGTACCGGAGTATCCCAGTCCAGTTTTTGTTGCCAGAACACTTGCAAAATAATCTTCGCCTTGATAATCACAGGTCCGATTAATCCTAGGGGATCGAAGATTTGAGTAATCATTGACAATATAGTCCGCTTGGTAATATTTTCC
>NW_017283359.1:0-212 GCF_001594075.2 Trachymyrmex cornetzi
TTCAATTAATGTTCGACCGTGCTCAGCCGAACGTCGATCGAGAAGATGAACGATTCCCTTCACTATCTGGACGAGGCTGATATACACAGCCATATATACAGCTACATAGAATAAAGGAGAAGGGTCTCGAGGATGAAGGGAAATAGGGCGGATTGCAGGGAGGCAGGCATGCAGGCAGGCAAGCAAGCAAGCAAAGCAGGCAGGCACAAGCA
>NW_017283360.1:0-212 GCF_001594075.2 Trachymyrmex cornetzi
TGTCATTTTTTGAATTTAAAGTAAACGAATTATATCAGTAAAAACTTTGTACTGTTTACTACTGTTTTAAGTTATATACAATTACATTTTTAAAAAAAGGTAAAAAAGGTGCTAAGAATGTGCTCATCTCGAAAAAAGCTATTTATATGATATTGTTATGCCCGTCGCATGCCGTGCTATGGACACCCGTGGTGTCACGTTGTCAAGACGCC
>NW_017283361.1:0-212 GCF_001594075.2 Trachymyrmex cornetzi
TTTATAATATTTACTCCCCTCAAAATCTTTTTCTGTTTTCTATTGTATATCGCAATTAATTGCTGATTGTCACAATAGAATTACATATTTCTTTTACATTCTTATATCTATTGGATGGATGATATTAAGATATTTTTTTGTATGTGTTGTGTTGATTCAAATATTGTTTGGAATGATATAACTGTCGTAAATGATACGATCTCGATTTCAGT
>NW_017283362.1:0-212 GCF_001594075.2 Trachymyrmex cornetzi
TACAATTACACTAATAATACTGTGAAATTACTGCAAAGAGAGAGTGTTATATCAGAACAAGGGAAAGATACAAATATCGATCCTTGACATGAATAGGAAAACGAACTTTTTTAATTATACAGGTGTTCCAGCAGTCTTTGTTCCAACCGTACCTTCCCTTTTAAAATGAAATATGATACTTTTTATTGCACAACACAGATTTGAATTATATG
>NW_017283363.1:0-212 GCF_001594075.2 Trachymyrmex cornetzi
ATAGCAATTGTATTATTCGTTTTTGTTATTTGATTTGTCAAGCATCCGTTTTCGTTTATTATAGTTATAACAGCAATTGTATTATCTATTTATGCACGTTAGGACATTAGTATACTTATTTACACATGCTAACGCCATAGGTAGGATGAGCTAGGAAGTTTTATGAATCATTTTTTATTTTATATGCAAAAGCGAATATTTGTAATTTATTG
>NW_017283364.1:0-212 GCF_001594075.2 Trachymyrmex cornetzi
GTTTGTCGTCAGCAGAATGCTTCTGTAGGTGTGTACGTTGTCATCCGTACAGATACTTTCGTTAGGAAATTTCATGAAAATTAACTCGTACAGGCCCGCTGTCCCATCATATCTTTTCCCATCTATAATTATATCATCATTTTTGTGCAAGATACGTTTGTCACCGAGCATCGTTCCCTCGTCGTTGAAATAAACTCCGTACACAACGTCTA
>NW_017283365.1:0-212 GCF_001594075.2 Trachymyrmex cornetzi
ATTTGGGACACGCTTCGGTGTCGCTCTTTCTAAGACAATAGAAATAAATCAACGTAGAACAGGAGATTTATCACTTACATCCGGTTTGAGTTATTCAATAGAAACAGTTTATAAAAACGGCACCGTTTCTACCATAAATAGCCTAAACTGGCTGAAAGTGACAAATCTACGACTCTACGTCAACTCGTTTCTATTGTCTTAGAAAGAGCGAC
>NW_017283366.1:0-212 GCF_001594075.2 Trachymyrmex cornetzi
TGTAGCCATTGCTGAATTTGTGGTATTCTCGAATGTAGTTCACAATTTATTACACACGTGTATGTATGTAGTACGTAGAAAAAATGCCAACATAACTTATAGTACTTGTAGCGTAGCTTGAACGCTGTTAGTTTTCGTGTTCAATCTTGGTTTGTCATTAGAGCAAATCGTAGTTCACACACAGTCTCAGTTTATCGAAAATGTATTCCTAT
>NW_017283367.1:0-212 GCF_001594075.2 Trachymyrmex cornetzi
CGTTTGCGGAGTCAGAAAATATGTTTCGTTTCCTCGTATTACTGGAAGTTGTTCGTAACATTCATTAGTTCGTGCCAATTTTACTTCGACCGGCACATATTTTACCATGTGTATCACCTCTCCGGCCAATAGTGCCATGTACCCCGGTTCTTTCATAAAATGATAAGCGAAGATATCGGGTGACGTAGCGGCTATAGCTAGTGCGTTCTGTA
>NW_017283368.1:0-212 GCF_001594075.2 Trachymyrmex cornetzi
CGATGTGGTCAATATCCAGGTCAATAAGCTCGTTATCCCCAGTCTTTGCCTTGTTCGTTTTAGTTTTTTCCGTCAGTTTGATTTTTGTTTTATCCAAATTTTTATATAGTTTAGTATGAATGCAAACGCGCTATGTCACCCTTCCGATTAGGGTTGGGTCCGCCGTTCTGAGGGTGATCACATGCCCAGCTACCTAATTTATTGGACATGCT
>NW_017283369.1:0-212 GCF_001594075.2 Trachymyrmex cornetzi
TCGGAAGGCTGCCAGGGCTCTGGTTTGAGCGGCTGGGGGCCTGGGTTAGGACGCCCTGGAGGCTCTGAGAGGGGCTTCCTAGAACGGATTTCAAGAATTGAGAGTTGAAAGGAATGTCTCGGCGGCCCTGAGAGGGGCTTCCTAGGCCAGGTTACAGGTGACTGTCGCCCCGGAGGATAGGGAGCCTGGCGCGGTTTTCATGCGCCACAACG
>NW_017283370.1:0-212 GCF_001594075.2 Trachymyrmex cornetzi
ACACAAGGTCTTGCGAGCACTGTGGTTCTTTCGTTAAAACAACCGCTTGCCAATATCTTCATACAAAAATTTTTCAGGGGTAAAAAAAAAACAATCGTTCGCGAAATCGATGTTAACCAAAAGCTAGCTTTATTCTAAGAATAAATTTCCGAAAAAAGAATCAATAAAATTATTTTGTTATTACAAGTGAAAAATAATGTTTAATTAAATTC
>NW_017283371.1:0-212 GCF_001594075.2 Trachymyrmex cornetzi
CGTCGCCGTTCACCCTTCGAGAAAACATTAGACATCGATCGCAAGAAGTCGTTTTCTTGCTTCGAAAACGACTCTGGGTTCCATAATCTCGAAATTGTACGACTCGTTCCGATAAACGTAGGCAGAAGCCATGATCGCATTCTCTTGTAAAAAAAAAAGAAAAAATTCTCCGCTTATTTGCAACTACAATCCATTATGCTGCACGACGAGCA
>NW_017283372.1:0-212 GCF_001594075.2 Trachymyrmex cornetzi
TTTGAATGTATGGCGTAGTATCATAGGTAACAAATTACGCGCTGTTGTTTTTCTATTTACAATGTAGTGCAAAAAATTGCTTTTAGCCAATCTTTTAATTTATTTCTGATAGGTAACAAAATTATTAACAAACTTTATTTTATCGACGGACATCTAAATGGCAATAGGTACGCTAATTTTTTTGAGCATACATTGGGTACCAATAAAAAATG
>NW_017283373.1:0-212 GCF_001594075.2 Trachymyrmex cornetzi
TTTCAAGGTTCTCAGGACAGGATTAATCAGTGACATCCCACAGCAAATTGAGCTGGACGTTTTGAAGGAAGGACTGGAATCCCCAAGATAATCGATGTGCAGAGACTAAACAGGAGATGTGTCACAAACGAAAAGGTCGAATATGTCCGATCTAGGACAATCCGCATCAAGTTTGCAGGTCAGATCCTGCCGCAAGAAATCTTTCTGTTTAA
>NW_017283374.1:0-212 GCF_001594075.2 Trachymyrmex cornetzi
CCCCACTGTCTTCATGGGTTAGAAATATTCCAAGCGGACACTGTCTCAGCTGTAACTTCTAGGTTAGGCCCCAAGCGGGTAGGATATGATATTTATATTTTGTTCGGGCGGCGTAGCCGCCCAAACCCAAGCATTACTGTCTACACACCCCACTGTCTGCATGGGTTACAAATATTCCAAGCGGACACTGTCTAAGCACTACTACATACGTT
>NW_017283375.1:0-212 GCF_001594075.2 Trachymyrmex cornetzi
TGTTATTTTCTGTATGGCGCGTAGTATTCAGGTGGCTTTCTTTTTCGTTATCTAAAAATTATATGTTTGGACAAAACACATTTAACAATTCTGCTGATCATATATGTATAAATATTATATTGAAGTATAAAAAGTAAATAATTAAATTTTAATTTAGTCCGACTTCTGATTATTTATTAACGCAATTAGCGTTAATATGCTTATACATAATG
>NW_017283376.1:0-212 GCF_001594075.2 Trachymyrmex cornetzi
ACATTATTGGATTAAATCATGACTCCTTTTGACTACATTGACTACTATGCGTTATACACCATGCGGTACTTTTTTAACTGACAGCGATACTCTTTGGTTTTATTTTTAATTTAATTTGTTTCTATAATTTAATGTCTGTAACGACTGAAGAGGACTACTGTATGAGTCGAAACGTTTCGAATAGTATATGAAATAACTTTATATTAATAAAA
>NW_017283377.1:0-212 GCF_001594075.2 Trachymyrmex cornetzi
CATAAAGTGCTATTACATGGAAGCGATATTATGCGGAAGTTGGTTCTACCTATTGGTTTTTTTTTTAGAAGAGCTCAAGAGTCTGGAAACAAAATATTTAAGGCTGTTAGACGCTATTAATTCGAGGAGTAGAAAGTAATGTTCTAGGATCACTAGGTAAAGTCGAATGACCCCCCGATGATTTTAATATTTTCAATAAACCTCTTAGTGCA
>NW_017283378.1:0-212 GCF_001594075.2 Trachymyrmex cornetzi
CAATTAATTCGTTCTACCTGCCCACGAGAGATTATGCGGTCATTATTGGATACCCTGGTTCGTGTTCAAAACGCGCTTTTATCTCTGAAATTCGATAATATGCGTAATGTAAAATATAGTATATTAATGCGCTAACATCGTTGTAAGCACCTTCTGAATATGGGCCTCAACTGTATTTACGTTCATATAATTTTTCTGTTGCTATAGCATAC
>NW_017283379.1:0-212 GCF_001594075.2 Trachymyrmex cornetzi
AAGCGTTCTGCCCAAGGATGCCAATTCGAGGACGGTTTACGACATCGCGATCAACGCCATCAGCGGTCTAGCGCGACCAGTAGCTACACATCTAAGCATGAGACGTATATGTGTCACATAAATTTTTTATTTTTAAAAGAAGAGGATCACGATCAAAGAAATTACTGGAAGAAAGAGCTTACGCAGTATTATGCAATTCCTCGAGTTGACGA
>NW_017283380.1:0-212 GCF_001594075.2 Trachymyrmex cornetzi
AATATCTCAATTATGTTTAATTTCTTATTAATAATATTGTATTATTATTTAAAACATTTCTTACATCACGAAAGACGTCCGAAATGTCCGATTTTCGATGTCAGATCCGTTCATGTTAATAAAATTATATATTTTAACATCATTTTGTCCGTTTTAAATTTATGACCTTGTTCGTTATATTATTGTAGTTTATATTTCGGTTGTCAAATTGG
>NW_017283381.1:0-212 GCF_001594075.2 Trachymyrmex cornetzi
TATATTATACACTTATATCAGTAATAGCCGGCACGTGTAGTTCATTTAGTGCGAAACAAAACATTTGGCGACGAGTATTCTGATCGTACAAAAACCCACAACAAAAGACAATTTAACACGTACGCGTGAGGTTAGAAACCACGATGCCCGTCGGAAAAATATTTGAATTCAACCCAAATACAGACGATTTTGAATCATGGGCAGGAGTCCTC
>NW_017283382.1:0-212 GCF_001594075.2 Trachymyrmex cornetzi
CAATAAGTATTTCATTTAGATACCTCGAATCGATTGAAAGTGCAGTTTAAGTTAATTCTACGTAGACGGTTGATTGTGAAAAATCAAGGGGGGTAAAAGGGGAAAAAAAAAGAAATTCTCTCTCTGAAAAGACTGGCCGTATATCGGTAAGAAGCGCGCGCGTGTACGAGATGAGCTATGTGACAGCTTATAACGGGCGTAATGATCGGAGG
>NW_017283383.1:0-212 GCF_001594075.2 Trachymyrmex cornetzi
CCTCCATCCTCCTTGTACAGGAGCCCTGGGTCGTGAAAGGGGCTGTTTGTGGCCTCGGAACGAACCGAGTTCTTGCGGAGTCTCGCCAGAATGAGACAATTAGGGCATGCATTGTGGTGTTAGGGGCATCGTTCGATGTGGTGGTGCTGAGACACTTGAGTACACCAATGTGTGTATGCGTACAGATTTCCAACTGGTTTGGGGAGCTTTTC
>NW_017283384.1:0-212 GCF_001594075.2 Trachymyrmex cornetzi
ATGCATAAGTGAGCGAGGTCATTCAGCGCTAAACTGTGCCTTCGGTAGTCATTAAGAGGTCCAATCTGCCATGTTAAAAGCTAAAACAATTGAAAACAAGCTTTTAAAAGTTTATTCCATTATATATCGGTTCACCGAAAAAAATTTACTTAATCTCAATACATACACTTGCTATAAATAAATATATTTACTCAAGAAAAAATTAAGTTAAA
>NW_017283385.1:0-212 GCF_001594075.2 Trachymyrmex cornetzi
CAGAGGTGACACATTCTATCTTTCTTTGCATTCCATGAGTAACAAAGACAGAAAGATACTTGTCGATTTGTGTTATCAAATGGAAAGTACTTTAAATAAATCGAGATGTTTTATATTGTGATACGATTTATGACAATAAATTGTTAAACATTGAATCTTATTCGACCGTACATGTGAGATAGATGCCTTTAACGGTCTAAGCTAGATTTTAA
>NW_017283386.1:0-212 GCF_001594075.2 Trachymyrmex cornetzi
CTGGTGGTTCTCGCGATTTCCTAATACGGTTGATACAATTGACACAATGCGGCTGTACAGAACTAGAAAATACTGGGAACAGTGAGCAAGACAATGCATCGTAAAGTATCTGGGATTATTCTATAAGAGGCACGTTCGTTTCTTCACGTACAGTATATTGCGTTGTTACTAATAGCTAATTCGATTGAAGACACTGACTAGAGTGTACATTA
>NW_017283387.1:0-212 GCF_001594075.2 Trachymyrmex cornetzi
AAGCGTATAAATGTTCTAATTTATACGATAGACTATATATATGTTGTATATAGTCATAAACAGGTCAGTAGCAATACTAATTTCTCGATAAACGTTATATAAAGCAAATATATAATCTTTTAGTACATCAAATTTATTAAGTTCCCATAACTGCCGTTGGACATGTTGCGCAGTGTAAACTGCTGGTAACAACGGAAGTTCTAAGATTGTTC
>NW_017283388.1:0-212 GCF_001594075.2 Trachymyrmex cornetzi
AATGGATGTCTTTGAGTCATTGATTCAAGTGGATATGGCAAGTCTGTACTTTGTATATCATACAAATAGGTACATCATGTGCACATATAATTCAAGTATATCATACCACTTACGTAGCGTTTGCTGCAATCCATCTTCGGAGATATAATTGCTGATATCGAAGAACGCCATGGTTACTTCACGACTAACAAATAATTCTTTTAACTATGTCT
>NW_017283389.1:0-212 GCF_001594075.2 Trachymyrmex cornetzi
AGCAACATTTTTAAATGTATGTACTTTATGCATTTTTATTCTTTTTTAAAAAACCGTAGAGTTTCATTAGAGTGGAAGCACTGGACATATTGCAGAGGTTTCATATTATGCTATTATGCTTATTATTCCATGTGGTTCAATGCAAGGGGTACATGGTTGAGAAAACTTGACCACGATCTGTTACCATTCTTAGCTTGTTGTGAAACTGATTG
>NW_017283391.1:0-212 GCF_001594075.2 Trachymyrmex cornetzi
CGCATTTTATGAAAAAATGTTTAAAATAAAAGTTGTAGAGAATGTTTTTCTGAAGAAAATGAGCACTAATTGAACGTTGTTTGATGAAAATTAGATCTTGTAGGCCCAAATCAAAGTATGAGTTTTCTTTTACGAAAAATCTTCTGAATGAAATTCGACCGATTCTAGTTGCTATGTCTACAACATAACAATTACATTTAAGTCTAATATAT
>NW_017283392.1:0-212 GCF_001594075.2 Trachymyrmex cornetzi
TGTTTGTTATTTTTTACGTCTGCAGCTGATTTATTATGACGCGAACAAACTTATATTATCATATTTTTCTATTGCGCATTTGTTTATTTTTGCTTTTTGTTACACAAAGATTACCCTACCTCTCGCAAAAAATGCACGAAAATTCGTAAAGACTTAGAGCTCTTTACGGGGCACGGTCGGCACGGGCACCTAACGGCTAACGGTTTCAGATA
>NW_017283393.1:0-212 GCF_001594075.2 Trachymyrmex cornetzi
TATATTTAAATATATGATGAACCGAGATGCGACAAATGCAAGAAGTTCAATTAAAAACAATAAGCATTATAGTTCACATCATGAGTACTATTCTAATTTTATTTCCATTCGCGCTGAGTGAACAAAGTTCCATATTGGTGCTGCCATTGTGAGAGCACAAGTCACGTGCACCAATCACGCGGATTCCCATATGTCCCTCTCTACTCTATGGA
>NW_017283394.1:0-212 GCF_001594075.2 Trachymyrmex cornetzi
TCGTCTTGAAATCCGAGAGGCGTCAGAAAGTTGTCATTCGGAGATGTTGTCAAAATGAATTTTCGTTATTTAAAAAATCTTTGACTTGGTCTGACGTTCTAAGGGTGTTCAAAAAAAATGATACCAAACTTTAGGACTATGTATTACCTGTGAAAACAAATCGAAAAGTCTTAATAAGTAGCAAATCTAAAAATCATTTATTTTCCAGTTGT
>NW_017283395.1:0-212 GCF_001594075.2 Trachymyrmex cornetzi
GCCTTATTCTTCGTTTTTTGTATTTTGAATTTTAAGAGTCCTGTATATTTTCTTATTATATTTATAACGTAATATTATTCTAGAGAGTCTGTGATATCAAGGCAAGTGAAAGAACACTTTACTATAAAATAATATAAAAATAAAATAATAAAAATATAATAATACAATAAATTACATTATAATAATATAATTACTTATATGATTATATTAGT
>NW_017283396.1:0-212 GCF_001594075.2 Trachymyrmex cornetzi
TCGATAAAAAAAAATTTATTCTTTCACTTACAATAGAACTTGCGTGCTGAAATATTTCCGTATATTAGTTTAAAAGAATTTTGGGGCACAATTGACATTTCCAATTATTCACATAAAAATTCAACTTGTCAAGTAATTTTGTTGCACTATCTAAAATTTTTTCGTGCCAAAATGTTGAGATCTCTGTCGACCCCACACCACTAATCGCGAGG
>NW_017283397.1:0-212 GCF_001594075.2 Trachymyrmex cornetzi
AAAATAAAAGTCAAGTAGAAAAAATATGCCACCTAATCGTGTAAATCAAATTCACAATGTAAAACAATCAGAAAATTTTTACTGACTAAAAAATGTTATGTATGCAAAAATATTGAGATGTAACTCTTATAATTTAAAAATTAATACTATATGTTGAGGATTAAATAGAAAAAAAAAATTTAATTAGTATGCAATCGAAACAAGCATAATAC
>NW_017283398.1:0-212 GCF_001594075.2 Trachymyrmex cornetzi
AAAAGAAAATAGTAAAAAATATACTGGAAGTATTACATTAACTATTAATGCAATTAAACAAATAGCTTTAAGCACTCTTAATCTTAATTTTCCTACAATTCAAGGTATAGAAAATATGAAAGCAGAAAGTGCCTTTGGCATATTTACCTACTATAATCCAACAATTGCACAATATGTTGAAGTTGGAACATTCATCGCACCTACTTATACAA
>NW_017283399.1:0-212 GCF_001594075.2 Trachymyrmex cornetzi
ATTTTATTAATGAACGGTTATCCATTACAAGTAATAATTGATACAATAAGGAAAAGGATTTATCAGAAATTAAAAGTAGAATATAATAGGATGGATAATAGTGGAACAGATGAAGAAATTAATATCACTTCTTATTTCACTATTCCATATATTTCGAGCATAGAGAATAAAATAAAAAATCTTTTTAATAAATATAAAAATGTAAAAATAGC
>NW_017283400.1:0-212 GCF_001594075.2 Trachymyrmex cornetzi
CCAAAAAAATTTGTAAAAATTTTCGGTTTTCTGTATCTTAAAAATTTGGAATTTTTTTACAAATTTGTTAAAAAAAATATTTCTACGATTTTTTGTTTTTGAGTTATTCGCGAATTTAGTAAAAAGGAGCATTCTGAATTTGATTACTTATAACTACATTAAAAATCATCATACCGCAATTAATAAAACAGATTCGTAAAGCTGCAATGTTG
>NW_017283401.1:0-212 GCF_001594075.2 Trachymyrmex cornetzi
TATTTTACTATGCAGAAGAATAAAATATTCGAAGATTAGCAACACGACTGCTTTACATAATTTTAAAAAATAATATAGAATCTGTGTATTAAATATTTTTCTACTTCTGTATAAATTCACACATTTATAAAATTTAAAACAGTATCAAAAATTAAATTCGTATTTTTATAAGTAATTTATGCTTTCATAAATTAAACGCAAAATAAGACTTT
>NW_017283402.1:0-212 GCF_001594075.2 Trachymyrmex cornetzi
TTAGCAAAATTATTTCCAAATCTGTATCTAGCAATTTTTTAATTCAGCAAAATTGTTTTTTCTTAGTTTCAGAATTGCAGGATTAATCAAAATTTTTCTTGAGTATAATTTATATAGCTGTGGTTGTAAACGAAAACTGCGCATTTTTTCGAGTCGCTATATGCAACCTGTTATTCCATTTTGGGCTAGGTATATTACGAAAATCTATCCAC
>NW_017283403.1:0-212 GCF_001594075.2 Trachymyrmex cornetzi
CGAAATAAAACAATATCTCTGTATACACCTATTTTCAGAAACATAACAATGCACATATTACTTTCATTGTCAAACGTATTGAAATATATTATTATAATAGTATGTTTACATATATACATTATTATATTTGTGTCATTTTATCACAATTAAAATATTGAAATTAATATTATTTCATTAAGTCAACGTACCTTTGCAACAATACCTTCGATCTT
>NW_017283404.1:0-212 GCF_001594075.2 Trachymyrmex cornetzi
ATGAAAATTCGCGAAGTGGCAAAAGAGAAAAGAAACGGGGGAACTTACTGTTATTTGGCAGAGAGGTGAGACTGGATGTTTAGCCCTCGGTCTTTTGGTCTCGGTTTGGTCTCTCCAGCGGCGCACTGATTTTAATGTTTTTAATATATTTAAAAATGTACGCACTGAGTTTAAAAAACTTTTACTGACTTTCAGAATTTCTATTTCTCTGT
>NW_017283405.1:0-212 GCF_001594075.2 Trachymyrmex cornetzi
GCGATCAAAGACAATGAACGGTGAAGCGTAACGAAGGATGTCGAGATGAAAATCATGTAACGATGTAACGAGGATAAAAAAAACCGCTTTGAAATTATGTCGGTCCCGTGTAACCTTGCCTTGGCTTTTTTGCGAGCTCTCCTTGCATATCCAGTAACAATATATATACATATATTTCGCCCTTCGACGATCGATTCGCGCTCCAGAAATCG
>NW_017283406.1:0-212 GCF_001594075.2 Trachymyrmex cornetzi
AATTGAAAATATTCTAGCAAATTGTTTTTTATTTTTTAAATAAACTTAAATTAACAAGTATTCGCTTATTTCAAGAAGTCTCCTTATTGAGACATTTTTGCCAAGCAGCAGAAGATGGTCTTTCAGGCACTATCCACCCAATTGGAATTGTTGTCGTATCATTTTCTGAACTGATGAACTTATCCCAGGCTTTACTGAAATGCAAAAAAAGA
>NW_017283407.1:0-212 GCF_001594075.2 Trachymyrmex cornetzi
CTCCTTAACGGAACAATAATATAAGAAAAGACTTCTACGATATTCTGTATCTTCTATTACTTATTTATGTACACTAGTATATTTACATAAGAATTTTTACGTTTAAAAATCGTGTTCGTAAAACGATTATTCAAAAGTATTTGTGCACACTCTAATTTTTATATGTATCTTTTTTTATACTTAAATTCCATTCTAATTCTACTATATTCTTT
>NW_017283408.1:0-212 GCF_001594075.2 Trachymyrmex cornetzi
CAATTTAATAACTATTGATTAAGCAAAATATTTACAATATGCTAATAGTTTGGTAACAGATTCAAGTGTAATACAGATTGTTATCATCAACGTTTGTATTAAATTCATGTTCTGTCACTATGTTATCAATATAATCCAACAACAGATTGCAAAAATGAAAAATTAATTATTTAATGACTATATAAATATCACTTAAATAGTTACCAAATATA
>NW_017283409.1:0-212 GCF_001594075.2 Trachymyrmex cornetzi
AAAAAAAAACATAGCAACAGACTCCAGTAAAAATAATAAAAGAATTTTTTGGAATATTAAAACTTTTTTGCCATCCTACTACTACAAATGTAATAATTATTATATAAATATATTAATTATTATATAAATAAAATAATTCTGTAATTTTGACAATAAACGTAGTTACATTGAAAAATTATTTAAATCTTACGTTAATTTCTTAAGCAAATCTG
>NW_017283410.1:0-212 GCF_001594075.2 Trachymyrmex cornetzi
GCTATAGTTTTAATCGTTCTTCGTAACTTCGAAAGCTATTATAATATCGATATTTTCTGTATTTTAAAGTTTCTAACGCTGATCAATAAAAGCTCGCGATTTTTTGTATTTAAAGTACTGTACGACAATTGTTTCATATTTTTTGTGCTGAACCCGAAAGAAAAGTGATACAAGTAAAAGATTAACATAAGATTGCAGTGTTTGTCGAATTT
>NW_017283411.1:0-212 GCF_001594075.2 Trachymyrmex cornetzi
CTTTATTCTTTGGAATAACTTTCACTCCAAAAGAGTGAAATCTTATTTCAAAAGAAATAAAAATCTCACTCCTAAACAGTAAAAATCTGCCACTCTTATTCAAGGAAAAAAATATATTCACTCTTTTTTCAAAACTGGTTCAATTTTCGGTGAAATTTCATTCCAAATATTTAGAGAGTAGCTATTTAGAATATAATGTAGAACATTTACGT
>NW_017283412.1:0-212 GCF_001594075.2 Trachymyrmex cornetzi
CAAATGAAAGATATAGGCGAAAACTCGAATGCGGTATCGCGAGCATGGCGGTATGTTTGATCATGGCGGCAAGCCGCGTCAAGAAAGGCGGCAAAGGCACCGCGACGATATCGTAACTCCGCGGCCGTGTTCGATGCAGATATGGTAGACTACTTAGACGTCAACTACTTATGTATGATGTGCCGTGAACAGATGTATCAGTTGTCCGTCAA
>NW_017283413.1:0-212 GCF_001594075.2 Trachymyrmex cornetzi
TTAAACGAATTCTAGAAGAGGTTCATAATTCTCCCACGGGAGGGCATTTTGGTATAAACAAAATGTTAGAGAAGTTACGAAAACGTTTCTAGTGGGCAACTTGTAAACAAGATGTAGAGGAGTGGTATAAAACTTGCAAGGTATGTTCAGCAAGAAAGGGTCCTCCTAAAAAGGGAAAATCTCCTCTGCAGGTTTACAACGTTGGAGCGCCT
>NW_017283414.1:0-212 GCF_001594075.2 Trachymyrmex cornetzi
ATCTATTTATCTTTGCTCTCTCTCTCTTCAGCCAAAAATAGATATCACTTGTAAAATGCATCCGGATAAGATAGTCATTTAACTTGGCATCGTATATTTCTCTATTTAGTATGAAGAAAATGTATGCGTACTTTTTACATAAAATTACGAAAACAAGATTAAAGACTTTCTTTAAAAAACGAAGCAAAAGTTTATTAAAAGATTGGATTATT
>NW_017283415.1:0-212 GCF_001594075.2 Trachymyrmex cornetzi
TAATTTTATGGAAATAAAAACTAAATAATTTTATGAAAATGAAAGTTTTATGAAAATAAAAAGGAAGTGGAAATGTAGGAATCATTTGGCTTTATACTATATGTATAGTAAGTAGTAGGACTGTATTGATGAGGGTAGTATAATGGGTAGATAATGAACAATGATAAAATAATGAAATGTCATTCTCAGCAACAAAAAACATTACTACTGTC
>NW_017283416.1:0-212 GCF_001594075.2 Trachymyrmex cornetzi
ATTGTAACGTTGTTGCAATGTTACTGAAATGTTCCAAAATGCTTCTTAATAAGGGTATGCATACTTCATCTTTTTTCATATTTATACTGGGTCTGCAATTATATGTCCTTTTTAAAACAACGTCACATGTTTTTAAAATTAAAACACTATATTTTTAATTTCTGACTTGCGTCACATTTTTATCACCATGGTGATGTAAATACAATATATAC
>NW_017283417.1:0-212 GCF_001594075.2 Trachymyrmex cornetzi
ATTACAATTATTTAATATTGTTTTCTACCAAATATATTTGCATTTATATAATTTTATATGCGAAATATATTCATTACTTCAATTGAAAATGGTATTAATTATTGAAAACTAGTTATTTATTAAAGTTAAACTTTTTATATCTTCTTCAATAAACAACACAACCTAACTTCTATTTGCGTATACAATAAAGCGAACAGGAATTTAAGAAAGAT
>NW_017283418.1:0-212 GCF_001594075.2 Trachymyrmex cornetzi
ACATCCAAAATGAAAGTTGCTTCGATCTCCGAACGTAATATCGAAGTCTATGCTAATATGAAGTGTATGGGAAAAAATCGCGAGAAATCATTACGCGTTACGCAAGGATGCTCGCAGCGACGTATTAGCATGATAATGTTCTCGATTAGGGGCGTGCGCGAGAGCTACTTGATTCATCTTGGGCAGTCGTTGCCGAGGAACACACGTCGTTA
>NW_017283419.1:0-212 GCF_001594075.2 Trachymyrmex cornetzi
ATTGATCTGGCGGGCAATATAAGAGGCCACCCACGCAGCAATCGACATCGAATCTGGACTCTCAGAGAGAGCTTCTAAGGCCTCTGAATCCAGTAGATCACCTTTTTTTGATAGCGTGAAGTGAGCCCCTCGGGCCTTCACGGCAATAAAGCAAGACTCTCATTGCAGGGTCCTGCCTTGTACCTCGGAGTGAGCTCTCTTACGGGCCTCCG
>NW_017283420.1:0-212 GCF_001594075.2 Trachymyrmex cornetzi
CGAGCACGTTGTTCGAGTTTCGGGTTAAATCCCGGACAGAGAGTGGTTTTCATGCCACTACCCCGACGGTCGTCAAGCTCGTCGCGTGTATAGTTGTATGGTATTGTAACCTACGCGCTTTCTAGCAGTCGGCGTTAGTTCCCTACTCGCTCGCTCGCTCGCTCGCTCGTTCCCTCCTTCAGATTTGTACTTAAAAACTCGTGGGGTCAGTG
>NW_017283421.1:0-212 GCF_001594075.2 Trachymyrmex cornetzi
TCAACAATATAACTGTAATATAACACGTATGTTATATTACAGTTATATTGTTGAGTGGGAAATTACAACTAACGGGTACGTTACGTGCAACTTTGTGTTTGCTGGGTAGTGAATTTACAATTGGAAAGCACCTCTTGATCATTCAAAGATTATACAAAAATTGAAATTTTTATCATTTTTAAAAATGCAATTTACTTTATTAACTATAAAGA
>NW_017283422.1:0-212 GCF_001594075.2 Trachymyrmex cornetzi
AGACTGCTGTTCTTCAAAACTTTTTAAAAAGTTATGAAGGCATACTGTACTCAAGATTATTCTGTCAACAGTGTTAGGATGCATGCATATAGGTTTACGTAGTACTCTCCAACGAGAAACTAAAATTCCAAATGCATTCTCTATCGTCCTTCGTGCACGTGATAATCTATAGTTAAATATTTTTTTGTTTTCATTTAAGTTTCTGCCTGAAT
>NW_017283423.1:0-212 GCF_001594075.2 Trachymyrmex cornetzi
ACGAAATTTTCTCTCGTCGTGTACATGTACGGACAAATAGGTTAATGTAAAATGACAGAAATACGCGTTGGTTTTGCAGATTATTGACCTCAAAACGTCCATATGTTTTTTAAATTTAAATCGTTTGAATTCATGGATAATTCATAGGGCGAGCTGATGGAAATTGGGTCCTATCCGCAATAACGATGCTGCAGCAACTCATCTCAATGCTC
>NW_017283424.1:0-212 GCF_001594075.2 Trachymyrmex cornetzi
TTTTTACAAAAAAAAAGTAACGGTAATGATAACACATTATTTTTATGAAGTAATATTCCCAATCCTGATTAAAAATCAAATCACAAGCCATGTAATAATTAATAAAATATTTGAATTTTTTAATCAACAAACATTTAAGGAATGAATACCTAGGCATGATACGATCGACCTAGAAACGCTCAATCCGAAAATAAAGAGCTTAAATAATGCTC
>NW_017283425.1:0-212 GCF_001594075.2 Trachymyrmex cornetzi
TATAATAAGTATATAATATTAAGATTTAAATCTACGTTTAGCCTTTAATTAAAAAATGTACATGTACACTCTTTGTGACATAAGACCTGCTCTTTTCCTATACTTCAAAACTGAACTTCTTGTGCGATTCATCTTCTTTTTCCCTTCATATTGGAGAGAAAGAGACAAGAGATGAACCGTGCAAGAAGTTCAGTCCTGAGCTATAGAAAAAA
>NW_017283426.1:0-212 GCF_001594075.2 Trachymyrmex cornetzi
AATTAAGCTTATCTTAAACTTCAGCCAACTTCAACGAGTGTTTAAAGATAATTCCAATTATTTGTATACTCTTTTTTCATTTATATACTATTTATCTCTTTTTTTTTTTGAAAAATGATCCTCGTGTGTCTAAGAAGATTATAATCGCGTGTGAAAGAAAATTAACAATTGCGATCGATGTGATCTTCTTACGGCTCTTCAAATCCTTCAAC
>NW_017283427.1:0-212 GCF_001594075.2 Trachymyrmex cornetzi
ATCTATCCACACGCTGTGATGCGAAAGAGTTAAGACGCCACGATTAAAAAATTGGCTTCATTATGGAACATAATTAAAAGACAATAGTATATAGAACACCAAAAGAGGAAAAAGACAGAATGCGCGTTAAAGTCTTGCTTGCTCGCGATATATACGTA
The DNA here is from genome assembly GCF_001594075.2 of Trachymyrmex cornetzi. NCBI lineage: Eukaryota > Metazoa > Arthropoda > Insecta > Hymenoptera > Formicidae > Trachymyrmex > Trachymyrmex cornetzi. Next base: position 159 of record NW_017283427.1, read on the forward strand.
GCGTCCCAGATCTATCGGGTAATATTTTGAAGACTTCCCATTTGTTAGGGAAGA
>NW_017283428.1:0-212 GCF_001594075.2 Trachymyrmex cornetzi
TTTCCTAATCTGGTTCAGTGTCATCGGAAATTCGATGCCCGCGAGATTTAGAACTGTGGAATAATGTGGATAGGAAGATACCCTTTCCACATTTTTTTGAGCTGGATGCAGAGCGGCGACCACCGACCACGCAAAACACGCATCGCCCGCAGATTGCACGTTGATCACCGTTCTCTTTAGCATAATTTCTCGCGGGAGTTTGATGTGACATC
>NW_017283429.1:0-212 GCF_001594075.2 Trachymyrmex cornetzi
GAGTATACGGCGGAGGAAAAACGCCGCATACTGTACGAGTATCATGACGCTCCATTAGGGGGGTATCAGGGAGTCGCGGCGAACATTGAATCGTATCCGATTATTATACAACTGGAAAGGTATCACTTGAGACGTCGAAGAATATATAGGCAAATGTCAGTATTGTCAAAAGAACAAGTTAAGTAGGAAGACAAAAATGCCGTTAGTAATTA
>NW_017283430.1:0-212 GCF_001594075.2 Trachymyrmex cornetzi
AAAAAAATAAGATCTTGTTTGATTTATGAAATTATGTCGCTTATTAATTAATATATCTTAGAACTATATAATTCCATAACTTTCTTACTACGAAATTCAAATTGTCTCAGTTGGTGCGACTTCACCACTTTTTATGATGCAGCGTGTTCGCATTTTCTTATAAGCGAGACCTTACAACGAGAAACGCAATATTTTAGCAGTCACGCGTTAAA
>NW_017283431.1:0-212 GCF_001594075.2 Trachymyrmex cornetzi
GCTGGATAGCTGTCCGTTTTTTTTCGGTTAACGCCATCCACATAGTATGAAGCAGAACAATGCGGTTGCCTCGGGTATCGTCAATCTCAATTTCTACGTAAGGCATTGTTCCCGCGGCGATCCCGATCTCCAGAAATTCGTACGCTGTTGGTGTCAACGCTAATAGTTTTGTCAAAATTGTACGAGAAGACGCGCTGTAATGAAAAAAAAAA
>NW_017283432.1:0-212 GCF_001594075.2 Trachymyrmex cornetzi
TGTGCATCAACAATCCGCAGAGGCTCATGTAGGCGTTTTAGTTATATTTGATTTATTCTTGGACTGACAAAATCACTGTTAAAACTATCGTGTCAAATTTAATCTAATTTGAGTCGCCACTACTCCTACTCAATATATCGTTACTTTATTAAAACAATGAATAAATTTGACACTATATGGTGTCAAATTGACAATACAGTAGTGTCAAATTT
>NW_017283433.1:0-212 GCF_001594075.2 Trachymyrmex cornetzi
GTCAATTTCTTACGGCTTAAGGCTTAAAACACCTATTGTAGATCCGGGGTAAAGGGCATTTCATACAAACTTGCATAGCCATATGGAATGGCCCTAATAGGTCTTCTACAATAAGCCATAAGTCATAAATCAGAAGTAAAGTGGGGAGTACAGACTCTTGCATAATGCATAACACATAAGGCATAAGAAAATGAAACAATCAAAGTGCTTTA
>NW_017283434.1:0-212 GCF_001594075.2 Trachymyrmex cornetzi
ACAAAATCTGTTTGTCGCGAATTGAACTTTAGAGATGTGTACGAATAAATTTTCTTCCTCTCTTATTTTATCGCAAGTAGGTTTCATTTCAACGGAGTCATTATTCTTACCTTGGCATGAAAGCATTCCGCGATTATTAAGCCCAATTCCACCAATGTAAGATTAAAGTCCATGGCACAAAAACGTAAAACAATGAGACATAAGCAGTAAGC
>NW_017283435.1:0-212 GCF_001594075.2 Trachymyrmex cornetzi
GATTCTTACATATACTTTTACATCTTTAGAAAGTATTTGTATAGGGTTGTTTATTTTTAAAAACTGTACATAAACGCTATAACTAATCAACTTGGTGCTTCTAGTATTTAGAAAAAAGAAAAGCTGTTTTGCTCTGGAATACTTAAAAGTTTAGTTAAGTATAAACCTGAAAATAATTGTATTGAATTACCTAAATAATTATACAGGCTGCT
>NW_017283436.1:0-212 GCF_001594075.2 Trachymyrmex cornetzi
CCCGAGGTAGGGGAACCGGGTACGACTCCAGCGACGAGCTGTCCCTCCCATGGCCGTCTCGGAAGACTCCGAGGTCGGGAAACAAAGTTGGGACTACGGCCCGTGCCGCAGCGGTCTCATTCGCACGTCGCACTCGCCCGCAAACCTAAGAGGCCGACGCTTATCACTACTTTGGTTGGGTACTTGCTTTTGTTCTTTGGCTCTTCATTCGA
>NW_017283437.1:0-212 GCF_001594075.2 Trachymyrmex cornetzi
CCTCTTCCTCTCTCTCCCTTCCCCTCCTCTCTTTCTCTCACTCTTTCTCGGGAATTGAGAAAACATGGCGGACCAATCAAACCTGCCATTTCATTTTCAAACTCTTATTAGAGAAATAATCTCTAATCTTATTAACACTAAGACTTTGGTCCTCGATTCACTATACTTATGGGATCATTTCATCCTTGTTGTTTACCAAAGTTAAAGAAAGA
>NW_017283438.1:0-212 GCF_001594075.2 Trachymyrmex cornetzi
TTTAAATACAAAACATACGCAATATTATACAGGGTAAAAATTAATGCAGGTTGAGTTTATCAGAGGAGACGAATTTCCAATTGCAACTAAAAAGAACATAAGAAACCAAGCGTATATAAAGGAGCGAAATATTTATATAAATATAAATTCTCTGTATGGTATTATATAATAAAAGGCTGATTCAACCATTAATATTTACCCTGCAGTATCTA
>NW_017283439.1:0-212 GCF_001594075.2 Trachymyrmex cornetzi
ACCTTGCTGTGCGTTTGGTGGAACCAGGAAGGTGTGCTGTATTACGAACTCTTGGGTCCAAATAAAGCCATTACAGCTGATCGCTACAAACAGCAATTATACTGATTGAGTAACGAATTGATGCAAGTAACGAATTGATAATCCGTTGACAACAATCGACGCAAAGTCATTTTGTTGCATGATAACGCTCGATCGCATGTCGCGAAAAGCGT
>NW_017283440.1:0-212 GCF_001594075.2 Trachymyrmex cornetzi
AGAAAATTTATAATCGAATAGTAAAATCAATGACGAACTACTAATTGCGTAGAATTTTTAGTGCGATCAATGCTATGAGATTATGATAATGTCAGATCCAACTCAATAAAACTTAAATTAGATGTAACTTACATGTAGAAACGAGTTGATGTTTAATCTGAAGACAAAAACTTTGTGTGTGTGTGAGATTAAATTAGTATATTTAATGTTAT
>NW_017283441.1:0-212 GCF_001594075.2 Trachymyrmex cornetzi
TTACAATAAAACCCGAGAAAAGAGCAATGAAAATTTTCGATCGGAAACCTTTCAGGCACGTAGGGCGAGCTGGCTCGTGTCTGAAACAGCTTTTTGGCACGCTTAGCACATCCCTACCATCATTATCCATTCTATTCATCCACCACCCTATTGACCACCCTTTATTCCACCGACGCGACGCTACTTTACCCCGTCGTCGTTTCCCTTACAAG
>NW_017283442.1:0-212 GCF_001594075.2 Trachymyrmex cornetzi
CATCTCACCCCGGTTTTCCATTCTTATATATTCTGGATACGTTGCGATTTACATGATTTTGCATACTATGTTGGACAACGGACAATATTCGATTACACGATCGTGTATGAGACATTAGGCAGTAGTATTGGCGGGCACATTCTCCTTGGAGTCAAATTCTATGCGTACATCCACAGTGGCGCTCTTGACGGGTTCGTTTGTCGCAATCAATG
>NW_017283443.1:0-212 GCF_001594075.2 Trachymyrmex cornetzi
ACGGAGTCTGAAATTGAATTATTTAAAGTACAATGGCGGATGCCTCACGTTGCGTTAAACGAGGTCAATAAATTATCAATGCTGCGAGCGTTGGAAAGCGTTATCTGAGCATGAGTTTCCGCTCGTGGGATCTGTACGAGTATCCTCTATTACAGAATACGACAAAACATTCATGGGCCGTCAAAACGGCGACTCAGCTTGAGAAGCCGCGA
>NW_017283444.1:0-212 GCF_001594075.2 Trachymyrmex cornetzi
AATAACAGTTGATCCAATAAGAGTTAATTGAAAAGTAAGAGTTAATTGAAAAGAGAGTAATTATGTTACAAGGATGAGTCAATAAGTACCTCCACCACCTTGATTTTTGAAAACAGAGTTGAGGGACTAGAAAGTCAGACTGTCGAAATTGATAATTTTTATGATAAACTGAGTAAATGTACAAAAGTGAAATTAATGCTGGTTATTTGGAG
>NW_017283445.1:0-212 GCF_001594075.2 Trachymyrmex cornetzi
TATGGCATAGCATTTTTAATTGGTTGCAGCAGTCAATTTTTGGTTGCATTAGCCTATCGAAATCCTATACTGACATTGCAGATATTAAAAATGCTATGCTATATTTTACCATCTAATTTGCTGCATTAATCAATTTTTTTTTTCAGTGTTTGTAGTCTTTTCGAACTGCGCGCCGAATTGTTTTTCCGGACTATAAACGCAATTAAAAAACC
>NW_017283446.1:0-212 GCF_001594075.2 Trachymyrmex cornetzi
ATGGCTTATTGTAGAAGACCTATTATATTTAAGATTATGTCTTTTGTCTTATGTGTCATGAACTAAAATTAGACAGCCATATTAACATCTTCACATACTTTTTCAGAACAGCCTTGAAATAAGAATGTAATATTAGAAATAACAATAGTAATGTAAAAATATAAAAAATAATTAAAGGGATAATTTTCGTTTTAGAGAAAAACAAATTTGGG
>NW_017283447.1:0-212 GCF_001594075.2 Trachymyrmex cornetzi
CAGTGTGTGAAAAATGTCAAACATTAATACTTTACTATATAATTTAAATAATATTAATATTTTTTCGCATTTGTTGGCGCAACAGAGTGATTAATTAATGGAGAGTGGGCGTAATCTACAGACCGCAGCTGCAAACGCGGGACATCATCAGCCAGGGTTACTGACGGTCACCTATGATATTTGCGTCAATAACGAGTTGCTGGAAAGATCGT
>NW_017283448.1:0-212 GCF_001594075.2 Trachymyrmex cornetzi
TTATAATTTGTTTACTATTGATAATGAACTTAATATATAATCATAAAGCATTATTAGTACTACGCATTTATAAACGTTTATAAACATAGTGTTAATACTTTTATGTTTATATTACGTTTATTAATACGTTTATATGTATATGAATACGTATTTAAAATGGTTGGGACGTGTCCACGAATTATACTTTTATTTAATACGTTGATATACATATA
>NW_017283449.1:0-212 GCF_001594075.2 Trachymyrmex cornetzi
TGTTTTTATTCTTGGCTTCTGATTATTTCGAAAAAATCTTCAGTTATTTCTCTTAAGTCCTGAAAACTTTTGATTCAAATTTTTCGACGATAGATAGACGATAGATCACACTTCACTTGTTTCTCGTCTTGGCGACTAATTGATCCTTTAAACTGTTCAGCTTCTTCAATATCACTTTATCATGAAAAATCAGAATATCGCGTCGTTTCACG
>NW_017283450.1:0-212 GCF_001594075.2 Trachymyrmex cornetzi
CTGTAAGCGGCGGATCTTGATGTAACGACGCTATTATCGAAATAATAGTAGAACATATTCCAGTATTAAAGTTATATAATCTAATAAGAAATATTAATGTAACCATTATTTTTGCGATTAATGATACCGTTAATATCTAAAAGAACTAAATTTTTTTCTATTAATGCTTACAGAAATAAAATATCTTTTACACAAGAATAATCTACAAATCT
>NW_017283451.1:0-212 GCF_001594075.2 Trachymyrmex cornetzi
GAGAGAGCGAATCCAATAAACAATATAATAATTACAACATTAATATAATAATTTAGCGCAAATGGTTCTTTTTCCTTTATTTATCACATAAAATTTGTTCATCGATGTATCAGTGTCATCGACATCTACCATTACCCTATTTCATCACTGAAGTATCGCATCTGAAAATTGACGTGCGTGACGTCTTCCGGATTCATCGGAATTTCGGAAAT
>NW_017283452.1:0-212 GCF_001594075.2 Trachymyrmex cornetzi
AATTGTAAAGGTTGGGCTCATTTAAAGTGTACTTCTGGTATAATATTTGTTTGCATTAATTGCGGTAATAATTAAATTTAAAGTTTAAAAATATAATTTTGAAAAATTTTTATTACTTTTTATTGAAAATAACGCTTTATTGTCACTTAATATTTTGTTATATATAATAACATTAAAGATATATTTCATGCATAAGTTTTATCATGAAAACT
>NW_017283453.1:0-212 GCF_001594075.2 Trachymyrmex cornetzi
CGGATTACATTGCAAAGTTGCGACCAGAACCTGTCTGGATACTGACGGAGGAGAAACATTTTGATCTACCGTCCCTCCCGATAATTGCCATTTTAGCCATTATGACGTTCTGAAGGAAATGCCAGTAAATTGACCCCCAGAACTAATCCAACCGCGCCTACAGTCTATATGGTCACAACGAAAGAAACTACCTTCGCACTTACCAAAACAAC
>NW_017283454.1:0-212 GCF_001594075.2 Trachymyrmex cornetzi
TAATATATTTTAATTATTCCTTTCTATTTTAATCATTAACTTGAATTTTATTATTTCTATAATTTAAGTTATTAGTTTTTTCTAATTTCAAAATTTATATTATTTCTCGTCGGTCTAAATTCATACATATCGTTTAAATTTATAATTATTTTTAATGAATTTTTAGGTAATAGATATTTCCAATGACTTCATTTTTTTTAAACAATTTGATT
>NW_017283455.1:0-212 GCF_001594075.2 Trachymyrmex cornetzi
AGAGCGTGTACGCGCGTAGGCAGCGAAAGGAGAACAAGGAGTAAACGACGTAAGCGCGGAACGGAGCGAGGAAAGAGGTTAGAATCGTTCACCGCGGTGCTCATGAATGCATGGCACTTACCTCGTGTGCCCGTGGATGCTGGTGATTACAGTGTCGGTGCTCGAACATCCCACTGGCAGGACCCAACACAGCGCACATCGCGAGGAGAACG
>NW_017283456.1:0-212 GCF_001594075.2 Trachymyrmex cornetzi
GTAACTATGATGTTTTTTTAAACAAAATTGTAATTAAATATACCTTAATATTGCTTTTTCTTGAGTATTAAACATGGAGATTTATAAATTTATATTTGAATTAGATGATTTAAAACCACTTTCAAAAGCGGATAAATTTCTATCAAATAAAAGCAACAAAAAAAAATTTATTTCATATTTGATTAAAAAATTCAAGGAAGATAATATAGACA
>NW_017283457.1:0-212 GCF_001594075.2 Trachymyrmex cornetzi
TTCGCCATTTTGAATTTTGAAAATCTGGCATCGTATTCGGAATCAGCGACCCCGAAAACCCCTCTGTTAGTAAATTGAAGCCATTTTTGCTAAAAATTTAATTTTTGGTCCGCCATTTTGGGTCCGCCATTTTGAATTTTGAAAATCTGGTATCAGATTCGGAATCAGCGACCCCGAAAACCCCCGAGTAAAAGGTTTACTATTTATGGCCA
>NW_017283458.1:0-212 GCF_001594075.2 Trachymyrmex cornetzi
CTTGATAAAAGATCGCATTAACGAACTGTATGTGGAGGAGAGGCGGTAGAAAAATTCGCCTCTACGTATACGATGATAAAGATTCGCAATTTTTCTGACATAAATATCAAACATTAATAAATCGCACGTCTATCGACATGAGCTCTGTTGCCTGTTAAATCTTGTCAACCACGATTTTGTTCTGCATCGATTTTATGAGTATTATTTCTGGA
>NW_017283459.1:0-212 GCF_001594075.2 Trachymyrmex cornetzi
TTCTTAAGAACAGAGACTAAGTTTGCCCGTAATATTTACTGGCTCTTGTTACTCATAAAAAAAACTTCATAGAAAAAGATATGACGAAAATAAAACACGCTTATTTATCACAAGAAAATGGATGTGGCTTACATATATCTTTCCAGCGTATTTTTTTCATATTTCCAGTCTACGTAAAAGGAAGAATAATTCGGTTCTTTAACTCTTATCGT
>NW_017283460.1:0-212 GCF_001594075.2 Trachymyrmex cornetzi
AATTCGCTATTAATCAATAGCTGAGATTTTTATTACAGGTATAAAAACATTATTATTTTCCGTGTTCCACGAAAGGATGATAAATTACAACGCAAAGTCCTCACGAACAGTAATATTATATAATTAAACACAAAGTCCAAATTCATTTAAACCTCGCCTAAAAATCTAAAAAAAAAATGAAACTATCGGCGAACCATAAGATGACTATGTCC
>NW_017283461.1:0-212 GCF_001594075.2 Trachymyrmex cornetzi
AACATTATTGTGCATCCGTGTGAAGTTGGTCCCAACTTTTAAAAAAATTAAATTTTTATAACTCATTCGATTGCATTGTTCATCGTTTGCACATGTATTTCGAATTTTTGTTCACACATCTTTATTTAAACACACACACACACACACATACACACACACACACACAATTATTAATAATTGATATCTTGTCCACAACCTTGTTTTAAGAGGTG
>NW_017283462.1:0-212 GCF_001594075.2 Trachymyrmex cornetzi
TTCTCATAAAGTGCGCGGAGGATAAGGACAGGCCGGGAGGTGTTACATATGCTGAGGTAATGAGGCTTGCTAGAAGCAAAATTTCGTTGGATGACAGCATTGTGAACACAAGAATAAGAAAGGCGCAAGCGGGAGGCCTCCTCATAGAGATCCCGGGAGGAGAAGAGGCTGGGGCCAAGGCGGAGGCCCTAGTAGACAAGATAAAGGGTGTC
>NW_017283463.1:0-212 GCF_001594075.2 Trachymyrmex cornetzi
AATAAATGCATACACATACAACTTGAATTAAGAACAAATAAACAAGTACATTCTTGATTGAGATTTCTATTCAAGTTCTTACTTTATGACTATCAGGTTATTGAAGTAAACAGAGTTGCTCAAACTTGTTTGATTTCTTATAAATGAGAAATGTAATATATATTTTTTATAAAACATTAAAAAAATTTTTTCAAGACAAAGAAAAATAAAAT
>NW_017283465.1:0-212 GCF_001594075.2 Trachymyrmex cornetzi
GAGTTCGACACCGACGCGGTAAACAAAAGCTACGTCGAACGCACGCTTCGAGATACGCGAAACAAGATTGAGGAATCATGTGGAACGATAAGGAGCGATATGGAGGAGGTGCGAAGAAACCTGGAAGAGATTCAGCGTCTGACTCGAGATGTAACTGTACGAATGAAAAATGTAGTGATTAACGCGACATTGGAGAAATCGTTCGAAACGAC
>NW_017283466.1:0-212 GCF_001594075.2 Trachymyrmex cornetzi
CCAGCTAAACATTAAAGATATGTCATGTAAGTTAAGATTAATGCACAGTATATGCAGAATTAATATTTTAGGGGTAGGAAATAGCATATTTGACATAACATTACTATATCACACACATTAGATAATATATAATAAAGAATATAATAATCGTAATATGAACACACATTATGTTAATAAGTTCAAACAGTTAATATAATGACTTACTCATTTGT
>NW_017283467.1:0-212 GCF_001594075.2 Trachymyrmex cornetzi
CTCTGACTATCACTTGTTTCGATCAATGGCACACGGCCTGGCTGACCAGCACTTCCGGTCTTAGAAGTAAAAAGTGGATCGATTCCTGGATCGTCTCAAAAGATGACCAGTTTTTTCGACGCGGGATTCGTACTCTGCCCGAAAGATGAGAGAAAGTAGTGGCCAGCAATGGACAATACTTTGAATCATAAATGTATAACCAGTTTTTTACA
>NW_017283468.1:0-212 GCF_001594075.2 Trachymyrmex cornetzi
TCGCATTGTAATACAAGGGAGAGATTAAGTCGTCCTCTACGAAAGCGTAAAGGTCGCGCGGTAGACTTAGTATTTGATATTGCAACAATGTATCCTAATATCATCGTCACTTCGCGCTGACAATCAAGACAGTTCCGTCTATTGCGAGGCAAGCCAACCTTGACACTGAGAAAGACTTGTTTGCCATCGAAGGGGACGGGAGGGGGAGGGAG
>NW_017283469.1:0-212 GCF_001594075.2 Trachymyrmex cornetzi
GTTTGAAATAAATCTTTCGAAGTGTCAATTCCTTAAAACTAAGGTTGAGTACTTGGGATACGTTTTATCGGAACAAGGTGTCACTTTGACTGAACGACATGGGGAAGCCGTTAACAAATTTCCCGTTCCCCGGAACGTTCGTGAATTATAAAGATTTTTAGGCCTTGTTAGTTACTTTCGAAAATTTGTACAAGGTTTCGCTGAAATTGCTA
>NW_017283470.1:0-212 GCF_001594075.2 Trachymyrmex cornetzi
TACACTCCAGAAAGCCTCCTCATCGCGAGACGTTCGCGACAATTGGCCGGTTCTCTTTGCGAATCGGTCTTTCGACTCTGTGGCCAACTTTTTTTTTTTCCCCCCGAACTAGGTCGCCGCGGGAAGTTACTTTGCCCAATGCAAGTGCCCCAAGTTTCTCGTAGTTCACTACAGACTTTTGCTCCTCTTCCTCCACCTTCCCGGAAATCGTT
>NW_017283471.1:0-212 GCF_001594075.2 Trachymyrmex cornetzi
ACAAACATGAATAATGTATTCTGAATAAATGAATTCTCTCTACAAAATTTAATATAAAATATAACGCATTACTAAAAAAAAATTTGAATTTCAACGTTTTCAAACAAATTTACTTTTTCATCAATTTTCAAAATTTATATATATTAACAGACATGCAAAATAAATTTATAATGGAATAAAATCTTTATTACCTTCAACCAGAAAAAAGTTTA
>NW_017283472.1:0-212 GCF_001594075.2 Trachymyrmex cornetzi
CCACAAAATGGAAAGCTAAATTTCGTCGAGTAGCGTGATCAGTATGTACAAGTTATATTTACTGGTGTCCAGGACCGTAATCGATTTTGTCCAACCTATAGGCCGTAAGGGCGCAGCTCGTACTCCTACGAGCAAGTCATTATCGAATACGTCTGATCGCTTATGATAATGGCGTTTCAATATTCAGTAGATGAGTAAGCGGCCGAGTCATC
>NW_017283473.1:0-212 GCF_001594075.2 Trachymyrmex cornetzi
GAATAATGATAGATTTATAACGATTATAAGCTATTGATAAGGATCCAATCCACGGATCGAAACGTATGGCATATCACATTAAAGATTTTATATACAATATTAACTGGTGTCCGACTTGAGTGGCTTTAAACCTTTCCATGTTTAAGTAAAGCAACTTAAAAGCATTAAAGCGTTAAACAAAACTTGCATAATTAATTAAAATGCTACGTACA
>NW_017283474.1:0-212 GCF_001594075.2 Trachymyrmex cornetzi
ATACCCGGACAAGTCTCGAGTGTCGCTGCGTTTTCACGAAGCATTATATTGGTCCATAAGTTTTACGCACATACTTCATTATTAGATTAAAGAAGCAATGGTAACACAATTTCTCGAGTTAAATAACATTTTGTTATTTTGAACTTCTATGTGTGTTAAAATGTGAATCAATTCATTTCTGTGACTGAGTTACTCAGTTTCGAAGTAAACAA
>NW_017283475.1:0-212 GCF_001594075.2 Trachymyrmex cornetzi
GGCAGGATATCAATCCATTTGTAATTTCCGATGTGCGTAAATTGTTTCCACATGTCGTTCTTCAACGTACAGTTGAATCGTTCGACGACCGATGCTTTCATTATGGAATACGAAGTGTGATCAAAAAGTAAGGTAACTTTTTGAATTTTGCGCGCTCTGTACACTCTAATTTCAAAATTTTTTTGTTGTTGTGTTGGTACACTCGTCACGAT
>NW_017283476.1:0-212 GCF_001594075.2 Trachymyrmex cornetzi
TTGGACGGCTCGTTATTCCCTGTTGCCTGTGCCTATTGCCTGTGTCTATTGTGTTTCCAGCTCTACCCCCATTCCAACGCAATGCAAAGCAGCGTTAAAAAGCACATTAGAGATGCCAATTTTGTTACGGTTTACGACATCGAGACTAACGCCATCGGTCGGCCGCCTGGCGCAACCGGTAGCACACACACAAGCACAAGCTCATGTACGTG
>NW_017283477.1:0-212 GCF_001594075.2 Trachymyrmex cornetzi
ATAGTACACGCAAAAAAAAAATATGAAAGCTTAAACCTATAAAATACAAATTCCGCTACGTGCCGCAGATTCATATCAAAAACAACGTCTTGATTATGCCGTTGAACCAGGTACAACACATAGCACATAAAAGAAAAAGAAATAACTACCTTAAAGTACAAACTATATTTGATTAATAGAACCGGTTAACATAAAGCAGAGATAACAATGAG
>NW_017283478.1:0-212 GCF_001594075.2 Trachymyrmex cornetzi
TTAAAACAAGATCATGACGTATTTGTTTCATTAATAATGTTATTAAATTAATAAAATTTGTTTTAATTAAAATAATACTGTTGATACATCACATCATTTTTTTCAATATATGTACATTAGAATAAAACGCGTAATATACATACATTGTTAAAAAAAAAAGAAATTTGCTTTTGTTACACGTAATAATCAAAGTAAATTTTTCAAGCAGATAC
>NW_017283479.1:0-212 GCF_001594075.2 Trachymyrmex cornetzi
TTCGCTGCATTACAACAAAAGTAATATTATCAATGTGATTTCTGAAAATAGCTATTACGACAATATATGAATTAAAATTCGTTGAAAATGTAATTTTATAATATTTTAATTTTAGACAAAAAGATGTAAGTGTACTTCAAAATTTGTATTTGTATAAAAATATTTAAAATATTGTAAAAATGAAAAGACATTTTGTTTCAATAATACGGCAT
>NW_017283480.1:0-212 GCF_001594075.2 Trachymyrmex cornetzi
TACATTTCAGTTGTTTGCAAATCACATCTTATCGGCTTATAAATATCTTAGATATTATTTATCTACTAATTACGGAGAATTATATAGGCAACTCATATCACATTTAAAACAATTGTATCTCTGTTCTGTTTCTAAATTGACATATTATAGTTAAGTTTAAATGTTGGCATTATTCTATTTTATATCTAGAACTACTGTCAATACTATCTATT
>NW_017283481.1:0-212 GCF_001594075.2 Trachymyrmex cornetzi
TTACTCATACACATACATAATTATGTATAATTTTACATATAAAAAATTATCAGCAATTTTTTTTACATTTTTTTCTTCAGATTTCTTTTTTAAAACAAATAATGGGAAAATAATGGAATTTTTTAAATGTTTTTATTATTGTTATTATTTTTATTGCACTAAAATGTAATTTTACAAAAAGAAGAAAGATGTACAAGCATATACGTATGTAT
>NW_017283482.1:0-212 GCF_001594075.2 Trachymyrmex cornetzi
TACGTTTATACATACATATGTCTATACATACGTTCATACATTACAAAGGAAGGGAAGGGAAAAGAAATTTTAGAACCGTATTAAAAAAAAAATCTCATATTTTATTTTTTAAACTTGAAACATTTTTTTTTTGGCGTTGTGACCACCACTTATGTATTTCAAATACATTTTGTAACGCACAATTCTTAATATGTTTTCCACATCGCATAGTA
>NW_017283483.1:0-212 GCF_001594075.2 Trachymyrmex cornetzi
CTGTCGTTGAAGAGACGTTGCTGAAGTCGTGGACGTGGTTCGCCAGATGGAGCCAAGTGGTTCGACGGCGACTTCAACTGTCCAGCAGTCGCGGTTTTCCCACAAAGCATGTAATAAATTGCCAACGCAAAGCGACTTTGGTGCCAAAGGCGTTTGACATATTTCAATGCACGCGCGCAATCACAAAAGATAAAGAAAACTCTACTATTTCC
>NW_017283484.1:0-212 GCF_001594075.2 Trachymyrmex cornetzi
ATATTATTTTTATATCGCCATTTCGTAAGTATTTAAATTTATCAAAATTAAGTTTATCAAAATTAAGAGCAGTCAAACACCGTCATATATGAGATGTCTATATTTCTTTTAACTGAATTTTTTGCATAGTTCATTTTTCCTCTTTTCCTCTAATGTTAAAAAAATAGAGGAACGTTGAAAACCATACAAGAAATTCAGCTGAAAAGAACAAG
>NW_017283485.1:0-212 GCF_001594075.2 Trachymyrmex cornetzi
CTTACTGAGCGCTCAGTCAGGCTCAGCGTAATACCGACCTACCGACTACTGAATGCACTCAAAGCTCCTAAAAGTATTCATAAAAATGGAGAGTGAATATGAATAATAAAAAAATGTCTAGTCAATATTTTATTCATAATTTTTTATTTGATATTTTTATATTGAGCAGCAAAAAATATCGAATATTCGATATTATCGAATAACGATAAACA
>NW_017283486.1:0-212 GCF_001594075.2 Trachymyrmex cornetzi
CTTAAGAACACATTAGGAAATGTTGAATTATTTGAATTGGCATCGCTCCAAATTTATTAAGAAGTACGCGATACGGTACACGCCATATAACTCTGTTTACCATTGCGCTTTTTGAACGACTCGGTGAGTCTGTCATATATGTATATGTGTGTGTGTGTGTGTGTGTGTATGTGTGTGTGGGCGTGTTTTCTACTCAAATCTACTTGAATAAC
>NW_017283487.1:0-212 GCF_001594075.2 Trachymyrmex cornetzi
GGCTGCTGTGTGGCTCCTGACGCTCCTCTCGAGTGAGTCGATTCGTAGGTGGTGCTATTGGAGAAAACCGATTTTATCGTTATCGCATTGGTAACGTTCGCCGAATAGGTCCGCCCTGTTATGATAGATTCGAGACGTATTTTATCTATGGTCGATTTCACCCCAAAAGCAATTAACTTTCACATCTGAAATTAACCGATTCTGTATTTCTT
>NW_017283488.1:0-212 GCF_001594075.2 Trachymyrmex cornetzi
GCACACGAATATTTGCATTTAAGAATCGTTCTCGATACCACCCCTCCCCACATATTTTCTGTTCGTCTCACAATAACTAATTATTTTTAAATAATTTTCGAGATAGTTGTAAATTAAACTTTTATAGATTGTTTACGGAAATTTTCGATAAAATTTTAAGTAATATTTACCTTTTTTCATTTTTTGACAACTTCCAATATTAAATTGTGCCA
>NW_017283489.1:0-212 GCF_001594075.2 Trachymyrmex cornetzi
AAGCATCTTGGCAATTAACGCAAATTACTCTCTACGTAAATTTATTCTTATGAATATAGAATATAGTATAGGAAGAATAGATAAAACGAAGAGATATACGGAGTTCAAGACTTTTAACATTGACTGTCATGTCACTTATATTTGTAATAAGTTTCCGCTCCGTTATCCGTTTATGGTAATGGCTTTATTTATCCGGTTAAGAATGATACTGT
>NW_017283490.1:0-212 GCF_001594075.2 Trachymyrmex cornetzi
AATACGTATTTTGCCATGTGCGCATTATACTATGAAATATTTACGAATGCTTGTACGATTGTGGATCATTGTTAATAACGTAATCTGTGATTTTAATAGTTATGTAATATGTATTGTAACTTCGATTTATGAACTGTGAGAAGGAGTACAATGCGCAGTGACTTCATTCAAATATCAAAGGGAAAATAGGATTCATGTTTTATCATGTTACA
>NW_017283491.1:0-212 GCF_001594075.2 Trachymyrmex cornetzi
CGTTGAGTCTGCAACGTTTATTTTTGGAAAAAAAGAATGTTACACCTTTGCCATTATAGAATTCAAAACAAACGGTTTATCTTACAAGAAATTTTAATCTTATAAGAAGCCTTATAATTTCTTATAAGAATTTTAATCTTTTATAATAGAAGTTTTAGTCTTATAAGAAATTATTGGCCATTTTTAAGATCAATTTCGAAATCAGAGAAAAG
>NW_017283492.1:0-212 GCF_001594075.2 Trachymyrmex cornetzi
CAACGAAGATCCAGCTCCAACCGTAATAGGCTGTTACATTCTAGTATTAATTGAGTTTCCCAAATATACGGTCAAAAAATATAAATATATTGTATATGTAGAATAGTATTTAATATTTTATATATGTATAGCAGAAATGATACGTTATATTTCAAACTTCTTTTGTTAATAACTTTTAAACCAATAACGATCCAAAAAAATGTTTTCCTGCT
>NW_017283493.1:0-212 GCF_001594075.2 Trachymyrmex cornetzi
GGTCATGATGCCGTGACGGTTCACGATGTGGCCGAGGTATCGGAGCTGGTCGACGCAGAAGTGGCATTTCTCTGGATTTATTTTTAGTCGAGCGTCCCGGAGTCGTTCGAACACTTCCCGGAGAGTATCGAGGTGGGCCTCGAATGTCTCGTTTATCATGATTATATCGTCTAAGTATACGAATACCCGTGGCTCGAGTTCCGGGCCTAGCA
>NW_017283494.1:0-212 GCF_001594075.2 Trachymyrmex cornetzi
TGTGTGTGAGAATGGTTCCCCTTCTCAGCACCGCTACTTCCTTCACGATAAATTTCTTGTTAATGATGAATCCTTGCAGATCCGCAAACGTTGGTACGACCATGACGAGCAATTTGTCGAGACTGCATCTCACCCCGGTTTTCCATTCTTATATTCTGGATACGTTGCGATTTACATGATTTTGCGCACTATGTTGGACAACGGACAATATT
>NW_017283495.1:0-212 GCF_001594075.2 Trachymyrmex cornetzi
CCTAATCTTAATTCGACGGTTGTCCATTATCGTTTGATGAATTTCTTCGATGTTATCGGTGGTAGTCGCAGTTGTTGTCCCGAACGCTCATCATCAACTAAGCTGGTACGACCGCGTTTAAATTCAGCTACCCATCTTTTCACGGTGGTAAATGATGGGGCAGAGTCCCCGTAAATAGCGTCCAACTCGGCTTTAATTTGCGTAGACGTATT
>NW_017283496.1:0-212 GCF_001594075.2 Trachymyrmex cornetzi
ATTTTCCTCATATTCGATTTGTTGACTCCTACACCTACTCTTTAATCCACTACTGCTACTGCTGTTACGTGCCACGTAACTATTGTCGAGTCACGTTTTGAAAGTTTCTATACATATTTTCCTAAACATTCCTGACTGCTTTATTTCCGGCTGTTCATCTTATTTGCTTCACCCGTCGTTTTTCCTTTGACTCTTTTTTTATGTCTTCCCTT
>NW_017283497.1:0-212 GCF_001594075.2 Trachymyrmex cornetzi
TCGACGGCGAACACCTAGACACCCATTTCCTCGACGGCGAATACCTATACACCCATTTCCCCAATAGCGAACACCTAGACACCCACTTTCTCGACGGCGATCGCCTAGACACTCATTTCCTCGATGGTAAACACCTAGACATCAACTTCCTCGGCGGCGATCACGTAGACACTCATTTCCTCGATGGTAAACACCTAGACACCAACTTCCTC
>NW_017283498.1:0-212 GCF_001594075.2 Trachymyrmex cornetzi
GGGCAGTGGCGATGATGAAGCGCCTAATATTCAGTTTAAGAAAAAGAACAAGAAATCTTTAAGAAAACGCCAAGTTTTTTCAGATGATAATGACAGCGAGGAGGAAAAAGTGTCCCTCAGGTAAAGACTGTACATATTTTGTTTTTAATCCAACATAAGCAACGTGATTAGGAAAAGACTTATTACAGGGAAAAGGTTGAGGAGATGAAAAT
>NW_017283499.1:0-212 GCF_001594075.2 Trachymyrmex cornetzi
ATTGGAAAGTTGAGGAACGCGAACGAGGCAGCGCGCCAGGCGGAGTGGGGGAAGCCGCCGCGCGGTATTTTGGGGCAGGCCGGGCCGCGCTCGGCGACTCGCGTGTATCTGATGGTGGGTTAAAATTTGCTAAACCAGAGAGAAACCTGATAGCGTTTTCGGCCCGGTCAGGTTTGCACCAACCTGGGTTGGATTAATGGCGTTTTGTGCTC
>NW_017283500.1:0-212 GCF_001594075.2 Trachymyrmex cornetzi
GTTATGAAATTTTCTCTTAAAAGTTGTAAACTTAATTTTAATTTTCCCTTAATCTTGTATTTCTGTGTTTTCAAATCGTAATTATTAGAACGGAAGGTAATTTTATATTGAGATATACGAAAACCTATGGGACCTGAAAACAGCCCCTATATATAATTTAATTTTAATGAAATGGTACATTTCAGATCTTTAATTTGTATACACAAAACTTC
>NW_017283501.1:0-212 GCF_001594075.2 Trachymyrmex cornetzi
ATTCTATCAGACTTTTTAAGCAGGGAAGCGCTCAGTGAGCTCTTTCATCTGATTGGCATATTAGTTGTCATTGTTGACATTCGGTCTGTTCCTGCACTAGACTGCATTAAGATACATTCACATGCAACCGTCAAGCGTCAAGCAGCGGAAGCAGCAACCAATCAGCGAGGCGTTATGAGTAGTGGTGTAAAAAATATTTATTTCACCACTAG
>NW_017283502.1:0-212 GCF_001594075.2 Trachymyrmex cornetzi
AAACATAGATGTTAATTGGCCAGCTGTTGTTGAAACTACACCGATAACTTCTTACCCTTGTGTGGCTCCTGCAGTACCTGCTCTAACCTCAACTAATCATAATTTTGATACGGATAGCTATTCTGATATAGATAGCTGTTCTGATACGGATAGCAATTCTGATACGGATGATAATTATGGTGGAAATGTAGATCTTGAGAACATGAATGTTA
>NW_017283503.1:0-212 GCF_001594075.2 Trachymyrmex cornetzi
TCATTATTGTTTAAAATTTAAAAAATATAGATATTAAAAATGAAGTCAATAACTACAAAAAACGAGATAATCGCATTAATTACGATTATATTCCGCTGTTACGTCCGGGAGGACTCCACGATTTCCTCGTTTCGAGATTGCTCGTTTCGAGGGTGATCGTTGAGACAGGATGTAAGAGAAAATGCGAGAGTTAACAGTCACCGATCGGCGAG